>NW_021939189.1:16711960-16717629 GCF_001715985.3 Manacus vitellinus | reverse complement strand
GCGCCCCCACCGCCCGCGTCCCCCCCGGAGCCTCAGCAGCCCCCCCGGGCCTGCTCCTCCACTTCCATCAAAGTGGAAGGAGGTGGAGGGTGCGACCAGATCACCCCAGATGAGGAGCAGAGGCTGGGCCAAGCCGGTTTCATGCAGAGGCAGTTCGGGGCCATGCTCCAGCCGGGGGTCAACAAATTCTCCTTGAGGATGTTTGGCAGCCAGAAGGCCGTGGAGAGGGAGCAGGAGAGGGTTAAGTCTGCCGGGTTCTGGATCATCCACCCCTACAGCGACTTCAGGTACAATCCCCCCCTTCCTGATCCACTCCAAACCAGCTGGTCTGCCCTTTCCCACATGACCTCCTGCACCGTGCACCCACCCCAACAGAACTTTCCTTGCTCATCTTCTAGTCAGGGGAGCTGGAGGACACATCCAAGATCTGCTCCACTCAAACAATCTGCAGGTTTCATTTACATTTAACCTTAATTTTAGTGCCCCACACAATTATTAATTTTCAATTGTGTTTTTAAACCAGCAAATGTCTCTTGCTTTGGCTTAATGTAAGGGAAAGGCTCTCCTTAAGTTCAGTGTAAATGGGGAAAAATGTTCCCACCTGATGCACAACTCCAGACTAAAAGCGTGGTGTCTGCTGCTTAACTAGTCCTACATGCCCAGTTCAGAATGTGTGCTCTGCCTGACTAATGCTTCCCATTTTCACACCACAGAGTCCTTTCTCCCTTTTCCTTCCCCAAGAGTTAGGGAAGGATGTTGCTACTGTTGCTGCTCCTTACAGTGTCTTACTGCAGCATGGCTTGTCAGGAATTGGTATGTGCAGGGGATGGCAGCATTCATTGAGAAGGAACTTAACACCTTCAGAGTCTTACAGAGAAAGATCCTCTCTTTTGCATCTGTACATCCTTATTTCCAAATTTAATTTGGATAGGGAATAGTTAACACTGGCTTTATGAAAGTAATGGCAACATTTCCATGGAGGTTAATAAGGAAACTAACTTGTAAACCCTAGAGCCAGTTTTTGTGTAGTTCTGCACAGCAGAGGGGTTGTGTTTGGGTATTTCTGAGCAAAGTATCATCTACTGCACAGGTGAATTGTCCTCTGCAATATGTATGTAAAGTACTGCAATCAATAATTAATTACTGAGTGCAATCAATGGCTAAGGTTTATTGCTTCAACTTTAATTACAACAGGCTTACATCTCACATTTAAAAGCACATGGTAGAAGAACATTATTCAAACACATATCTGTCACACTACATGATTTTATTGAATTTTTGGACTCTTCACAAGAAACCTGGTAATATTGCCTAAAATACAGTTAGCAAGGTAATTGCAGGAAGGAGCTCCAGGGTGGATTTGGGTGCCCAAACAGCCATGTCAGAAACCTCTTGACACTACCTATTAGGGATTTAGCAAGTAGCCCACACGCTGAGCAGATTCAGCACTGGCACTGACCAGATTCCTTGATATTTGCTTGGATTAACAAATGTTATTAGAAGGCTATGTGAGTTGGAAGACTGCACTGTCATTTAAATTCAGTGCATTCAAGTGTCCCAAGCACACAGCTGAGTGAGCTTTTGAGGGCTTCCAGTAGCTACAGCATTATACATAGTGCTTGCAAGCACAATCCTGCCCAATCCCAGACTGGAAGGACTATAAAATAGCCTCCCAGTTGGGACTGATCGGGTAATAGCTCACAAACACTGAGATGTGACACTGATCAGCTTTAAAAAGAGCAAACCCTAATTCATACTCTTGGCTGTAGATCTTTGTGTTATTTGCTCCAAGCCTGGAGTTAAAAACTAACAACTGTGTTTTCCTGGGTTATTTTAGCAAGGTGTTCTCTGTATGTCACACCCTCAAGGAATTTTGCATTTAGTCTCTGGACTGTATTTGGATTTATGCAAAAGCAGCATTCAGTTTGCATGTCTTTGTGTCTCTGTATAGTGGGTCTATTCCCTTCCATCCTTATGACTGTTTCAGCATAGAACCAGCCTGGCAAACTTGAGAGCAGTAGCTGAGGTAACCACCTTGCCCAAGGTGAGATGGTCCTAAGAGTTTGGATTTTTAAGGTTCCTACTGAACCAGTGCTTATTCGTTAAAATGATGAGGTAAGTTTTTATTTCTGAGGCACTTGGCCACTCCTAGCCTTGCACAAAGGAATGAAATATGCTGGCAAGCTCCAACTCCCCCCAGCCAGATGATCCCACCGAGCACTGAGCTGTTGTGTGCATGCAGATCTCTATGAATGCATGGATGACTCTTGATATTAGAACATAATCCTGCCCTGACATAGCTGGGAATTTGTGCAGAGAAGGCACAGTGAGTTGGGTGTCTGTACCCTGGGGCAAGACCTGCTTGGGGGCAGATTCCAGGTGGGCTGATATCTCCCTGCCTTGTGTTTCTTCTGAAGTGGTGTGGAAGGCCAGCACACCAACATGGGCTGTGTCCCTGCTGTCACCTGCCAGCCTCGGATGGGGCAGTGGGACTGAGGGTGCACAAGGCCAGGGGGAGCTGGAGGCACCACTGTCTGGTCAGGAGGGATATTTTGGGGGGAACTTTGCTCACCCCTGTCCCTAGGTCACTTGCAGCATGTCTGCTGGAATATGGATGCTGCTTAGAGAACAGGCATGGGCTTCCAAGGAAAATGACCTGTGAACAAAGGCTGCCTTGAAGGAGAGGAGTGGGAGCCTTCCAGATTCTGCTCAGGCTTTGTATTCCTTCTTCCCCTCTACTAAAGCATCTGTCTTGGAAACAACTCCCATGAATACGAATAGCGTTTTTTGACCTCTGGGATGCAGCAGACTGCACCAAAGAGCAGATATTACCAAAATATTTGCAATATCCTTGACCCAAAGGAGTGTGGTTTGTGCCTTGAGAATTACGCAGTGCAATGCCCAGGTGCTCCGTGCTAGAGATGGGTGCAGATCCCGGAGCAGTCGGAATGATCATGGAGGAATGAGGCTCCATTATCCTGCACTTTGCTGTCACCAAAGCTGTGCAGCAGCATTTGGGGTACCAGTTTCAAGTTAATAATTATTTAGACCCCGAGCTTGCTTTCTGTCTTTTTGGAGAAACCAGTTTCCCCTCTGAGAGAGAGGTGCATCTCCAGGCATTTTGGTGGAGCTCCAGACCTCGTGACTCCTGTCTCAGTACAGCTTGAGATGGGAAGTTTTGCATGGAACACTCCAGCCCAATTTACTGCTGCGAAATGACATTGGTGTAATTCTCTGACTTCATGGAGTTGCTTCTCCTTGCACTGTGCGAGAGGAGTTCCTGATTTAGAATAGAACAAAGGCTTTCATCATTGTCTCATTAAATTATCATTTTAGCATCTAATATGGCTAATTCCAGTGGCAAATCTATGACCCTCCAAGAGTAAAGCAGATTAATATAGATTCAGGCTCTGTTGATTTCTGCTTTTAGTCCATTGTGAGGGGAAAAGACATCAAGTGACCTTTATAAAAACCAAGCTCAGTGCCCCTGAGTACTCCTGACTAATGCAGTGGGCTGGTTCTAGAAGCTCTTAAAAGGTGTCTAATGAAAATCAGAGTACTGGCTTCTCTTCTGAGGTGCAGATGTATGTGCTGGCTGCTGGAGTTTGTTTGCATCCGTGGCTGATCGCACATCGGTGCAGAGCCAAACTGTATTTCCGAGATCAACATTTATCTGTGACTTTGAAAGCTTTTTCACTGGGTAGATAGAATTGTTATGAGAGAATTGTTATGTATTGCTTAGAGGAAGCATTGATCCAGTACAATTGGTTTAATAAAAAAATTCCAGGCAAACAACGATCTGTCTAGTTTGTAGCTGACTGAAGCATATGGGTTGTAGCTGCTGCCCAGAATTGCTTGCAAAAAAAGTGTAGCATGCTGCTTTTAGAAAGACCTGAGAACAGATACACTATCTGAGGGACCAAAATAGTCCAAACAGTGGATGTAAATAGAACTGCACATTATTCACTGCCCAGTAATCTATTAACTTCTTCACAGAGAATAGAAGCTGCTGTCTCTTTGAAAACAATGGAAAACATTCCACTCGGTAACAGACACAGCTACAGATTTTAGATTTTTTTCTCTTCTCTGTTCTCCCTTACTTGTGATACTTTCCTGCAAACAGATCCATTATTTCATTTGCTTCCTCTGCCAGAACTCCCTGGCTGCTGGGACCCTGGGGAGATTTCTGTGGCACCAAAAAAACAGATGCTCAGGTGTGAGGTATAAGGTAGGGAGAGAACAAAATCATTTGCTTCCCGTCATGCTGCAGTGTCATGCAGCCTGCCTTCTTTGGGGGAATCAGTGGGATCTACTAATTACAGTCCAAACATCTGCACCCAGTGTCACTGGTGGGACTGAGCAAAGGTGGGAAGGATGTGTGGCTACCTTTCCCACTCTCCTGAGCAGACCTGATTTCCAGTCTCTCGGAGTGCTGCTCTGTCTGGAGACTCTTTTCCCTGAGAAGCTTTTCCCTGTTCTGTTAGAAGGGTAAACAATTTGTGGAGTGTCCAGCAGTGCTCACTGACTTTGGCAGCTCCCTGAGGTGGGTGCTGCTCCCTGCTCTCAGACAGTAATGCCCTTTTTTTCTCTGTTTTCTGCCCAAAATGCTGCTTCTTGTGCTGGCCTCGCTTCATTGCTGCCCACGCTCAGGGGCTGCCCACAGTGGCAGCTCTGATCCCATGACTTGCCCTCTGCTCACAGCAATGAAAGTGCCCATTGTGTGAGCTGAATGTACAGCACATGGAAGTTCTGGGTCAGGGAAAGCTCTGCATGGAGGGGAAGGTCAGGGAGCATTGGAGTGGCAGCAGAACCTGTGTCTGTTGTTGGAATCCAGCGGGAAGTGTGGACAGGCCCAGGTTTGGAGGGGCAGCTCCCAGCCTTGGATCTCTTCTCTTCCTCTCCATGCTGGTGGTGTGTTGCCTTGGAATGACATGGGGATGCTGCAAGCTGAGGGGGGAGTCAGATCCTGCTGCCTTTGCTGCACAGAACTTTCCTGCCAATTCCCAGGGCAGTTTGCTGGAGCAGAACGAAGGGATCCAAGCAGGAATAATATGAAGGGTAATCCAAACTGTGCTGAGCAGCATGGATTTGGTTTGTGTTGCCTCCAGTGGACTTGGAATCAAGTTGCAAGAGAAAAAATGTGGGTTTGTAGCCATGAACTAAGGGAATCAAACTATTGCAGCCATATTTCCCATGTCCATGGGCAAGTCATCACATGCTTCACACCCCAGTTCACATGTGGAAAGTAAATAATCCCACACTAGACAATCCATGTAGGAATTTGTGTATGAGGCAAGTTCTGACCCAAGCTTGAAAACAGGGAGGCCTCAGTAAATGAAACACCTCAGTGTATCCCCCAGGATATATTTTAAGACTATGATATAATATTATGGTATTTTCATGTATGTTCACATGTGGAAAATGACATAAAATAACATAAATAAGTACTAAAGCAAGCATTTAGATTTAACAAAGGGCTATGACTA
Organism: Manacus vitellinus; assembly: GCF_001715985.3. Classification (NCBI taxonomy): domain Eukaryota; kingdom Metazoa; phylum Chordata; class Aves; order Passeriformes; family Pipridae; genus Manacus; species Manacus vitellinus. Next base: position 16,712,143 of record NW_021939189.1, on the reverse strand, counting down.
AGATTTTCTGCATGAACTTAATTCAGGTTCTTCATACCAGTCCCTACCAAGAGATGAAGACGTTATCTCTTCCATAGAAGCCCATGGCTCCCTCAGTGCACTCAGGGATGGTTCCCTTGGGAAAAGCTATTTAACATTTACTCCATCCCCCTTGTAAGATAACATACCTTTTTTATTACATCT
>NW_021939189.1:16618456-16711935 GCF_001715985.3 Manacus vitellinus | reverse complement strand
GGGGGAAGGTTAATTTTTCTCTTGTTTTTATTTTTCGCACTTATAAAATCTTCAACTATAACAGCAATGAACATTCATTTCACTTTGTGACACCTTGGCAGGGAAACTGGTACTGTCATGCCCAGGTGAGAGTGGGGTGGCAGAGACTTGAAGAGACTGAGGTCAAAAACATCCATGACCTGGTGTAGTGGAACTGAGGCCCAGGCTGGCAGAGCAGGAGGCCTTGCCCAGCATCCCTTGTGTTCAGAGCTCTGCCCTGAGGGCACTCCAGAGGGAATCAGCCAGCCCTGGGACCCAGAAGACAAGGGCACAGGGCTAATGGCCACCTGTTCTAAGAGCAGTGGGTGCTTTGAGAGGATGGGACAGTGTGATTTGGAGCATGTCTTGGCGTGGCTGGGGGGGCAGCCAGACTGGGAAACAGCCGTGCCGATCCCACCCGCCCTCTTCCCAAGCTCTGCTGGTTGTTAGTTTGTCTGTTGTTATAGCAAAAAAATAATCATCCCTGTAAACAATGACATCGTGTTCTCTTTAATCATCATCTAAGAATATTACTGTAATTACAGTTTTGGATTGGGTGCTCTGTCTGTCACCTCTGCTGGAACTTTTTGGCAGAGGGGGAGTCTCGAGGGCACCACTCACCTGCCCTGGCCATCACATCTCCTTCTGCAGTTCCTTATCTCTTCCACTGCAAACCTGCCAGATTGTGCAAGAAATGGGCTCCTATAGGAGATCTCTTCCCTGCACACATCTGCCTCAGGCCCTTCCTCCCATCTTGAAGGAAACATGAACTCTCTGGGAAGAAGTGGTTTGAACCATATAAAGACTGTCAAAAACCACATGTACAGCCAACCTCCCTTCTGCTCTTTCATTTTGACTTTGCAGTCCAGTTCTTAACACAGAGCTTTGTACAGTTGTTAAGGTTTTAAAAAACAAAATCAATCCCTATCCTCAACATAATAATATCTTCCTGCGCATTCATTTTGGCAGGACCTGTGGTTATACTGTCTTGCCCTCAAGGGCTGTGCTGTGCCCTCTGCTCTGAATTCAGCAGTGGCCATGGCAGGGAGTTACAGCAAGGGAACGAGGATGCACCAGATTCCTGGGTGACTCTCCAGGCTTTAAAGGGAAACATGCTCTGCCTTTAACAAACTCTCTGCTCTTTTCTCCTTTTCACCTCCAGCCCCACTCTCTCCAACCTGGTTTTTCCCCACCCCTCATTTCAAGTTTATGTTTCTCATCCCACCAGCCCCATCTCCATTTTCTAGGCTTCTTGTGGCAGGATTCTTGCCCAGCCAGTCCTACATCCCAATATGCAGCTTAACATCTGATCACTAAGATTTCATCTTAGTTTTTAGTATCTCCCCTCACCCCTTGCAACGTTCCAGTTGCAGTGTGTTGACTTGGCTCTTTACTCAGTCCAGTTCCAGTCTCCATCCTTATCCTTCAGGTTTTTCCCTGGATGGGTCTCTCCAAATTTGTTCCCTCTCCTTCTATATATTCTTAGTTGCTCTTGTCCTTCTGACTCTTCAAACAATCTCAGTTTTCTCAGTCCCCTTCCTGTTTTAAGAATTGATCCTTTTGCCTAGTAATTTAAAACCCTTCCACATTATCCTTCTTTCTATCCTTGGACACTCACTACCAATGTTCAGACAAACTCTACTAACATTTTCTGGTTTTCTATTTTTTAAACTCGAAATACCTCAATCCTCAGAACTAAGTATTTAAAACGGTGAATTTGCATAGAAGCACAATCTCCACTGCATTAGTATGAAGCAGATTATGTTTGAGGGAAAAATGTGTTTTCTGAAGATGTTTATTAGTAGATAGACATGGAATCAGTGTAGGATTTCTCAGTACTATTATCAGGAGGTAAACTTGGGTTTTCAATACCGTGTTATTCTGGTTAGGTAACTGTGCTAGTGCTTTCTGTGGCACTGAGGTTTTTTCTGCTGTGGAGTCATTGCTGCTGCACTGAAATCCATTTATTATGCAGATAAAAGAGTGATCTTTGTCTGGAGATAACATAGTGTCATTTTAGCTTGAAACCATTGAAATTTGTCTTTGTTTCTGATGTGTTATGAGCATCTCATTAGCAAGTCCATGAATCCCTCAGTTTGCTCTTGAAACCAACTATCTGAGCTCTCATCTCTGCCAGAGCAGAGATTTCTTCCTTTCTCTTATTTTTGAAAGCTGTGTTGGTGCCAAAGCAGTTATAGGTCAATTGAGTTATTGTTGGTTCTAATTGGCACTCTAACAAGCTATTAAATCAATTTACCTACAGATGAATGTCACTCAAAAAGAAAGGTGCCAACTGCTTTTGAGAACTTCAAAAAACCCATTTCCACTGCTGAGTGCAAGGGAAAGGCCAGGCTGGAGGGAAGTGGCTACTGAGAGTGGCAGATTTCACCCCTACATGCTCATGCCTCGAGGTCTGTGGCTGATCACGGTCCAGGCTGTTCCTGTGTGAGGTAGGATGAGACTATTTCCAGAACTCGAGGCCAAGGAAAGAATTAAGAAAATCACCAGCTCTGATGGGTGCTCTGATATCCCTTTCCTGGTCTGTAACAGAGCATGGGCTCGTTTCCATGCCCAGAGATCCTCTCCTGCTTCCCTCCCACACACACTGTGTGACTGCTGGGGCAGGTGCAGCATCCACAACCATCTCTCAAGCCCGGCAGCACCCACTGGGGACATCACTGCCTTTTGGCTGTCTAGGGATCTGTAACTTCATGAGATGGACTTGCTTTAGTTGCAGAAGAGTCAGAGTCATTATGGTGAAGGGGGTTCCTCTGAACCGTTTAGCTGAGCTCTCCCCCGCAGCAACACAGCGCTCACGGCCACGAGTCAGAGCATTTCTTACTGAGATGGTTGGAAAACAGTCACTTGGCAGCCTACAGGGCAGGACGAGGCTTCTTTTCCATGTTCACCCTGGAGGCTCCAAATCAAAGCTGCTCTGTGTATGACAAGCATGAGGAGTGCCCAGGTGTCCTTATTGAGTGGGCTGGTTTTTGGTGAAGCATGAGGCACAGGAGAACACAGCTTGGCTCTGTGCAGCTCCACATCTCTGCAGTGCTGACAGCACTAAACCCGGGGGTTGTCAGCAGAAACAGCGCTTAGGACTCCAGAAACAGAGAAGAGGGAGCAGATTTGTGACTGGGCTAACAAGGTGCTGTTATAGAGACCTTTTCCTGCCCCTTAACCCAGGCTTGCTACCTGGGAAGTGCCTTTTCAAATTGAAATTACTCATTCAGTGCAGTACATTCACAGTGGCTGACATCAAATATGGTCACCCCGTGCCTGGTGTCAGCTCCAGGCTGTGGGAAGACCAGGCTGTTATCTCCCAAGGAGACCCTGCAGGCAGCAGGGAAGACAGTGCTGAGAGAGCAAAGCAGATGAGCATCCAAAGGGGAATTCCAAGGTCAGCTTGAGGGTCCACCACTTGCACATTATAGGGGCACAGCAGCTTCCCCAGTGATGTGCAAAAGCTAATCTCATTTGTGGTGACTCGTCCAAATGTGCTAATTAAGGATTTAAATCTCTGCCTCTTTGGATGGAGGGGTTGTCTGTGTTTGTGCATCCATTGTTACAGAGCTCAGAGGCAGGAGAGGAGCTGCAGGTTGCCAGCTGACTCCAGTATAGGAGCTGGAACTTCTGGATTTTGATTTTCACAGCTGTGCTCAGGGTGCTTGTGACTGCCAGGGGATCGGTGGCTGTGCATGGAGTAACTCCTCATCCCTGTGCTCGGCTCCGGTGGGGCTGTGTGCAGGGGAGCTCTGCTGGGAGTCGGTTCTCCTGGTCAGAGCCGCTGTTACAGTGGGATCCTCAGCTCCACCTGAGCACGGGGGGGGGGAATGGAAAACACGGTGAAGTGCATTTGGATTTGCCGGGGTGTGGGGAAGAAATGTCTTGCAAAGTTATCAGCGCTCCAAAGCTCGGGAGGGAGATAACGGCTGCATTCCAGAGACTGGGGGGCTCCAGTTAGTAAGTCCTTCCCACATGATTTCAGGGCAAGGCGCTCACTCATCCCAGCTCTGACACTGTCACCCAGGGCAGCGGCTCAGCTGCCAAGGAGCAGCGTGTGCGTGCTGTGTGTCACCGGGGGACGGGGAGGCCCCTCATTAGCCAGCCCTGCTCCGTGTGTTCCCTCCCCTCTGTCCGTCTTCGTGTCCAGCTGGAGGTGGCGCAGAGAGGCAGTGCAGTGACACCCTGGCTCTCTGCAGAGCAGCAGGAGTTGCACAGCAAGGCAGTGCAAAGGCAGTGTCCTGGACCAGCTCTCCCAACAGTCCAGGTGATAAGAGAAATGATAGTGATGACTGTCTCAGGGCAGCTTTTTTAACAATAGCAAACCCACTTTCATTAAGCACAAATTCCTGATGCTTGACCTTTCCCCCTTGCTTTCAGGTACTTATGCATGCACAAGTTAATACTTCTATTAATAACAAGAGGAATGTATTTTTTCATCCTTATTTTTCTGTGAATTGTGGGAAGGGCAGGAGAAAGGACCAGTCTAGACTACAGATGATGGTCTGTTCTCCTTGATGCCCATACAAAGCATTTGTATCATTCTCCCATGCTCATTTAGCTGCAGATGCACTTTGAATCATAAGCAATGTATAACAGCCAGAAGGACAAGCTGGAAGGCAAATCAGGCATCTGTTTTAGACCCTGTGAGCCATCCTGGACAGATACTCTGTACCTTGATTTCTCCAACTCTGAAAAAGTGGGGTACTGCTGCTGGGGGGTATGGAAGGTGCTAGAGGACTAAACTATTTTAATATAACAGCAGATGCCAGAGTAGATGTCAGCAGGTGTGTGGTTGTTATCTACAAGGCAGTTTTGTGAGAATTTCTTCTTGATTCTCCATTTCTGTATACTGCAGTAGATTTGGTCTCACCCCTTGTCCACCTTTTGTTAGGACCACAAAAATTAGTGGCTCTATGTACTGTTAGGTGATTCCTGAGTCATTGGCTTCTTTTGTCTTAACAAGAAAGTGGTTACCAACACTCTGCAGTTCCTTGTGTGGTGCTATATTGTCTGGCATATTTAGAACTAGGCTGGAAAAAGATAGGAAAAAAGCCTTCAGGGAGAGGGAGACAGGAGGAATTTTACCTTTTATGTCCATAAATGAGAATTGTGCAGCCCCTGCGTGGGGTTTGGAGATGCTCTAAAAAGAAAATGTTCCATCTCTTTCTCGCTAGTCACGTGCACTGCAAGGTGTGCTACCCTTTTCTTTGGGAATATGTGACTCCTGACTTTGGTAAACACTCCCAAATAACAGGTCTGGCACAGAAGCTGGCAAGATGTCTGTCCCTTTCTGTGGTGTGGCAGCCTTAGAAACATCCCTTCAGCTGGCTGACTGTTGAATCTTCTGGATAATCTGTTGTGATCTTTGGCTTTTAGTGCAAACACAAGTGTGATTGGGATCGTGCCAGCCTTGATCAGGGCCATACAGCATGTATGCTGTGGTTAGACATGCTTAAACTCCACATTTGGCAGTGACTTTTGGCTAAACCTCGACTGATTTTGGACAGTTTCTAGTCCTTGCTTTTGCAAAACCTCATGGAAGGTTCCACTGTTGGGGCCGTGTATTCCCTTTGTGACTGGGCTCCTCTGCTGTCCCTTTGCAGCACAGGCACTCCTCTCTCACCTGCTCCCCATCCATCACCCAGACAGGGTGGACTCCACTGCCTTCTCATTGTCTGTAGGAACTCATTGGAAGTTGGGCCCAAGCCTTCCAAACACAGGCAGCTCCTTTAAGCAGCACAAACAGGAATTTGGGCTAACAGTGGCAGATGTGGGAATGGCCTAGGACTCCTGCTTTTGAACAGGGGATCTGAAAGCCTCATTTGCAAGTAAATTCACACAGCCAAATCTGCAGTGCAGACAAAAAAAGATTTGCCTTGACATCATCTGCCCTGCTCCCAGCTCCGCAGTCAGTCAGGAGAGCAACGCACAGCTCCAGCCTCTCCAGCTCAGCAGAATTAAGGCTAAGCTTCATCATGAGCTAATGCAAGCTGTTCCCACCCCAAATAATTGGCTGCTGGATGCTTTGTGTCTGTCTAACCATTGCTGCATGTGGGTGGATGTGTTGTGTGTGTGTGAATGAGTCTGCTTGGGAAAGTGATACATAACATCGGGGGTGCATTAATAATACAGTGCCTTGTGAATGATGGGGATGTGAGCACTGTAAACCAGAGCTGGGCACGTCAAACATCTCTACAAGGATCACTCTCACCGGTACCACAGGATGGTGATTCCCACATCCAGACCACCACTGCCTCTTTTTTTCTCTTCCTCCCACCATGAACCACCTCGGGAGTCTTTCTAGTCCGATGTTTCCCATAGCTGAAATTTCAAAGCAGGATAAAAAGCAGCAAATTGTCTCAAAAGCTCAGTCCCCCAATCAGCACAACCCTCTTTGCAGGGCCTAAAACCCCATGGTGAATAGAAAAGACGATGCCTATCCATGGGCATTGCTGTGGAGACACTGAGGGATGGAAGTCATGCCTGACTTGGGGACATAACCCCTCTGGGACTTGGCAGCTGTTCTAGGGTATTACTTTCACAAGGCTGAGCTGTTCTGAAACACTTCCTCCAGTGTAATCATCACACACACACACTCTCTCAGTAATGGCAGCCCATCAGCATTTCTTTCCAGTTTCCTAGATAAGAAGTGCAGAGACAAGCTGTGAAAGAGCTCAACAAGATGCCTTGACGTGAGTCACTCACATTTCCTCAGCCTGGCCCACAAATAATCTCTAGGCCTTGCTTTCTCTACACATCCTTGTGGCCAGGATTTTTCCAGGGAAAGGGCACCTCTTTGAACTAAGGACAGGTGAGTGGAAACTTGTGCCTGCCCAAAACCTGGATACTAAGATCTGCAGTCCAGTTAGGGGAAAAGACATATATATATATATATATATGTTGGCTATACCTCCAGTTGTCCGGTTCAAGGTGGAGCACAGCTTTCCTACAGCTGGTCCAAGAGGAGGGGAGAGAAATCTTTATAAGCTCTTTGAAAACTGTTTTTTGAAAGGCAAAATATATGTGGCCTGGTTAGCTCAGGAATCAGAAGGGAGGATACTCCAAATGAAGTAGTTTTGTAGCAATGTAAGGTACCCTGATCCTTATAAATCCGTGGCTGTTGACAGAGCAAACTACTCACCTTTCCAGGCAGGCAGATATCACTGCAAGTAATTGTGGTACAGTTCAGATAATGTACTTCAGCTTTACTCAGGCCCTGCTCTGGAGCTGCAGTTGGATGTTGTTCTGCTGCATTTCCCCTCAGCATTGGCCTTGCTACAGTGCTGGGTAAGGTTATTTCTGCACACACTGAAGTTCTTATGGATACAGAAGGACTGACGATCATTTCTTTGAAATTAGGTTTCCTTAGTAGACACATGGGGCCAAATGCATGGGTGAGAATCCATTGCAGCTCATGGGGGTGACACTGGGAATCAGTTTTCCTCCTGGGAAGCACCTCAGGCCGGTTCCCTACACGTCCCTCCGAGGCAGGTGTGGGCTCTGTGTCTGGCACTGTCTGAGACCTGCTAATGCTGCACAAGGCAGCGATTCCAGATTACATTCACAGTTTGATGTTTGTGCAATGGATCTTCAAAGCAGGGTTCAGTGAGCCCGTTGCTCCAGCAGGGGTGTTTTAGAGCACTGAATTTTCTGCTCTTCACCCACAAAACAGCTATTTCTGATTCACTGATGTCTTGCATCAGGAGATCCCTAATTTACTATCTGAATATCTAACGTGCTTTCGATGTACTTGAGAGCAGAGCTCATCTGCTCTCTGCTTTTCCCGGACTCCAGTGAAAGACCCTCTGCTGTTCCCCACCGGAGCACTGAGGATGTTGGCTGGAGTGGCTTGCAGAGCTTTCTCCCAGGTACCCTCATCACTGAACCATCTTTCTCCTGTTCCTCACCCTCCCTGTGATCTCCCAAGTGCCAGCCAGTTGGGCTGAGTCACAGCACAGACATTTCTGGTGGGATGAAACAAGAAGAACCCTTTTTGCCTTGCTCTGAGCTTACTGAAACAGAAGGGCTCGATTAACTGAACAGAAGAAAACCTTGGAAATCATGGAATGCAGCATTACTGAAGTTCCCAGCCCATTTCTGTGGTACCCCAGCACATCCCTGCTCCCACTGAAATCAAATCCTGCTGCAGTGGCCTTGAAACTGGGTCCTGTGTGTGCAGAAATAAAAAACTACAAGGATATTTCATGTTTTAGAGAAGAGGGCCCTTTGAGAGTGTGTTCCTCTTGGAAAAGCTGGAATTCATTGAGACATTGCTGCCATCCTACATTCCCAAAATGAAGCAGGGAACAGATTTGCCTCTAGGCACCACAACCAGGGGATAAGACGTGTCTTTTCTTTTGAGACATGAAACTTAAAAACCTGGAATAGTCTTTTGTGGCTGTAACTTTCAGACCCCAGAGCATGTTTAGGTTCTTTTAGGGTGTCCTCTTCCAGACTCAGGAACAGAGGAAGATTTTCCTGGCCTGGCTGGGAGGGCAAAGTGCCACTGCCCATCTCACAGCTCCACGTGGTTCTCTGGGCTCAGGTGTGAACGGACCCTGTGATGAGCTCCTACCTTGCACTAAGGGAGTTTAAAAGTTAAAACAGGTAATTTAAAACACACACTCATTTAATGGAATCTGCACCTTCCATAGGGAAGTGTTTGACTATCACTGCCTTGGAACAGGTACCTGTCCCACTGTCTTTCTGGTGATCATTTACTGTGTCAGCAAAGCAAATTGCATGTTTCAGTTCTACCTGAAGGCTGGGGCAATTATACTGGTCATGTGTCCAAAAACCTTTACAGAGATTGTTATTTCACATTCACTTTGAAGCATGTCTGAGCCTGATGCCAAAGTGTAAATACAGGGTTTTTTTACATTATTTATTGGGTTTTCATGACTATCATGTCTGCACTGCCCCAGCTGTTTGTAGAAATAGCTTTGTCGTATTTCTGTGAACTAGCAAGGATATATATTCCCATTTTATGTCTGGAATACTAATATACAGAGAAAGTACATTATTTTCTAGTGGGTTGCTCAAGCAGTCTGAACTTGAGTGGTGCAGACATCACAAGTAGTCCCTCGGTGACAGGACTGTCCTACCTTTCCCTGCAGTGTCCCTCTAGGCAGGATGGAAGCTGGCAGGCTGGAGCCTCCCTGTTATGTATTGATGGAAAATGGGCTGCAGCAAGCTGAATATATTTCTGAAACAACTTGTTTCTGGCAGGTTGTTCATTCTAAAAATATATTTATTTCTAATTGCTGAGCAGAATGCTTAATGAATTCTTCCTTCCCAAAAACAATTAATCAAAGAAATGATTTAGGACTGGCACTTGCTCCCCCAGGGCTCAATGGCTGTGTTCCATTGACTTAAGTAGAGCAGAGCGAGTCCAGCCCATACTGGAAAACATTTATCTAAGCATTTTTTAATGGTGCCCATCACTATTTGTCTGCATGTCTCTGGCACTCTGTATATTGGAGGAGCAGCACTGGACATTAGAGATACAGCACTTGCTGGAATAAGTTTTGCAACCAATGTTTTCCTGGTTTGTATATTTTTTTAAAGGAGAGTTATTATGCAAATTCACCTTTATCGTAATGGGGACTTGGAACAGTGAGGAGAGAAGAGGCTGCAGTTCCAGCTTGCTCTGGAAGGCTTCTTGACAGGAACAAATGACTGGGGAGGACTGTGTGGGTCACTGAGACCCTGCAACACTTGATAAAGGAGAATCCCCTGGGAATCCCCACCATACCACCAAGATTAAAAGTCAGAAATTTGCAGTGTGTCCTGGGAAGAGCAGGAGAGATCCGTCACCATCTTTTGTCATGGCAAAAGGATGAGAGGTGCTAAGTGGAAATGCCTGGATCTCATCACCTGCTTCCTTTACAGGAGGGTACATGGCACATTCCATGGCACACAGTGAAGGTGAAAAGCCAAACTGGCTACTACCAGTCTGACTTGAGGGAAAAGGCCTTATATGTCCTGAACATGGCCACTGAATTCTTCATGTTCTGTGTGATTCAGCTGGTGATTCAAAGCATCCTCTGTGGGCACATCTGACTGTATCCTTTCTGGAGAGGAGATATTCCAAATGTCCAGCTTCTGAGTTTTCCATTCTCCTAGAGTATGCTCCAGGCCCTCCTCATTTCCCTCAAGCCTCCTGCTGCCCTTCAGCTTTTGCTGGGTTCCCTCATTTCAGTCAGTTCAGTGCAGAAACGTTTGGGGGGACAACCACAACAGCTTCTCAGGAACTGAAGGGGCTTTGCAGCCCAGAGGCTCCTTGCATGAGGATCTGCCCTTCTGTGGAGCTGAAGGGCTAAGCTGGGAGCTCCCAGACACTGGAGTGAGTGTGAGGATTCCTGGTCTCTCTTCTCCTTTCTGCTGAGGTCGTGTGTGTGAGCGAGGCACTCTGGAAGAGCTGCCTCTCCCTGCCTCAGCTTCCCCCACTGGCAGATACTGAGGGTGAGACTCCACCACCTGCCCTAACGTGCTTTGAGGTCAAAAGGGAAACAGTCTCCTGGGAGCTCCATAGTGTTTCAGCACGTGCAGGAATTAATTCAGCATCCCATGTTCAGAGGGGACAGTGGACTCACATGGATGCAGTAGGTGAGCTCAGCCTTAGCACAGTAAGTTTCTTCTGAGACTGAAAATAATCAGAAGCAATTGGACTTTTTTTTCCTCCCTTAACTGCAGCATTTTTGGAAGGTGATTTATCTCTTGTCTGGGGTCTCAGGTACCTGAGTCGCCCCAAGATCCCAGCAGCATTAGTCTTTTTGAGGATTCATTGTACTCCATTCCAGCCTGAACAACTCATTTCAAACACAAGTCTGATGTTTGCAGTGGGAGAGTTGGGGAGGAAAAGTATTTTGTGCTCTTGAAACTGCAGCACACATAGGCAGTACCTCGTTACCATTTCGATGTCTTACTCCCTTCCACCCCAGCTTCTGTTCCCCACAGGAAGAGGCTCATGGCACTGTGTGCTCAGCCTTGTCTGAAACAGCGATGCCAGCAAGAACATTGCTCACCAGGGCTAAAGTAAGGATGTAAATCAGTGTTCTGTTGGTTCTGTAATGCAGATCAGTAGGAGTGGAATTATCCTCCATCTCTCCCAGTCTGTGGTCCTTACACATTGTTCCTTTGGCTCTTCCCCCAACACTTCAGCCACATTCGCTGAGCAGGCAGAAAATGTGCAGGAGAGTTGCCATTGCTGTTGGCCAAGGTTTGTTAACCCAGAAGCAACACTTGGTAAAGAAGGCATTTGACTGGGGAGGGAACTCTGTCTCCCAGGTGTTCTTACCCTGTGCTGTGTAACCTCCAGGTCTGTGGAGAGCCACATGCAGCCAACAATACTCTGTCATGCTGGCTCTCCCTCCCTTCAGTGAGCATCTGGCTTAGGAAGTTTTGAGCCTTTAGTGAGACAGATTTGAATATGATCATACAGAAGACCACTGGAAAACCCCAAACTACTTTCTATTACCTCTTTCTGGCAGCTTTTTGGATTCCCACTCTGCCATTAAGCAGAAAAGAGGTTAGACTTTTTCTCCCTGCCCCATCTGGCATATCCAGGGCTCACAGAGAGTGGTAGGAATGCGTGCACGGGTGCTGAAGTCTGGCAGATGCTCTTGCTTGTCTCAGACATAAATCCTGGTAACTTCAGAAGTTGAGAACATGAGAGCAGGTGTGGCTGTGAGCAGAGATGTACCTCGGCGGGTGAATCGCTTCATGTAGCTGAACAGCAGCTGCATCAGGCTCAGGTTCCATCCATCCTCAGGCACAGGAAGCTGTTTCTGTGTTTGTTGGTCTTTCATTGTTAGAGAATTGGATGGCCAGGTACTCAGCTAAACCACAGAGAGTTGTCTCTAAGGCTGCTCAAGCCCACTGGTGAGTGAGCTGCTGTGGAGAGGGTTGTACTGGCTGTGCTTGGTTCAGAGCTTACGGTGCATGCCCCAAACAGGGCTCTGGGAGCCTCGATGAGAGCCTGGATGATGGAATAATCATGGAATCACAGACTGCACTGGCTTGGAAGGAACCTTAGAGACCATCTCATTCCAACCCCCTGCCATGGGCAGGGACACCTCACACCACACCAGGTTGCTCCAAGCCCCATCCTGGCCTTCAACACTTCCAGGGATGGGGCAGCCACAGCTTCTCTGGCCAACCTGGGCCAGAGTCTCACCACCCTCACAGAGAAGAATTCCTTCCCAATATCCCATCTAACCCTGCCCTCTGGCAGTGGGAAGCCTTTAAGAGACCATTTCCCCCTGCTTTCCATTTTGGGAGAGTGGAGTTGTGACTCCTAATCCACACTGAGCTGTGTCACGGCAATACCCAGGAGGAACGTTTTTAGCATCTCAGATGGCGGGAAGTTTTTTTCTCAGCTGCTGAAAGAGCAGAGATGACTTATCTCTCTGCTGCCTGTGTTTGTCACTTCCTTGTGGACTGCTGCAGAGCAAGAGGGCATAAATTTGTCAGTCCAAAGCAAACCAACAGCTCGCAGAAAGCACAGCAATGTCCCCTCCACCATCCCCCACTTTCTAAACTGTGATTCTTACCTAGTTCTGTGACTCATGTCATTTCTCTGCCTTATTTTAGTGTTTAATTTTAGTAAATTTGGCTTCCTAGTGGTGAGGCTGACATCCTCATCTCACATAAAGTCATATTAAGAGAGACACGTCAACACAAAATATTTAAGAACCCAGCCTGTCATCCTTGTAACTCACAAGAAAGGTAGTGGTGGGAGATACCTGTCCATGAGTTCATGCTGTGTGTCCTCTGCATCTACTCTAAACTAATAGACATACTCAGAACCCCCCGTGCCCTGGGCTGGTCCCACAGTGAGGGCAGCAGAGGAGGGGGGGTTCTGCCCCTCTGCCCCCTCAGGTGAGACCCCCCTGCAGAGCTGCCTCCAGCTCTGGGGTCCAACAGCACAAGGAGGTGGAGCTGCTGGAGAGAGTCCAGAGGAGGCCACGGAGCTGCTCCAAGGGCTGGAGCCCCTCTGCCATGAGGAAAGGCTGAGAGAATTGGGATTGTTCAGCCTGGAGAAGAGAAGGCTTTGGGTGACCTGATTGTGGCCTTCCAGTACCTGAAGGGAACTGACAGGATGGAGAGAGATTATTTGCAAGGGCCTGGAGTGACAGGACAAGGGGCAATGGCTTCCCACTGCCAGAGGGAAGGGTTAGATGGAACATTGGGAAGAAATTCTTCACTCAGAAGGTGGGGAGGCCCTGGCCCAGGTTGCTCAGAGAAACTGTGGCTGCCCCATCCCCAGAAGTGTCCAAGGCCAGGTTGGACGGGGCTTGGAGCAACCTGGGATAGTGGAAGGTGTCCCTGCCCATGGCTGGTTTGGGGAACAAGATAAGCTCTGAGGTCCCTTCCAACCCAAACCATTCTGTGATTCCACAATTTTAGAATATATATCTGTATCCTCCATATAGATGAGATCGATAGTTGTTTTCCTTCATATACCCGTGTACAAACCAAACCCTTGGCCCAGCATGGGTGATTTTTGAGACAATTCAGAGCTCTCTGGTGCAGATCTGACTGCCCAAGCATCGGGATTTGACTCATGCTGGATGTTGGATATAGGCCAGGGCCTGAACTTGATAATGTCACAACTTATGCATGTCTTTGGGCTTTAATTCTTCACATTCCACAACATATTCCCAATGACTTGGAAGCTGCAGCCCTTATTGATCTCTCTGTTGTCTACAACAACAACATATGGCATGTTTCCATGGCAATAGGTCCCCCTGAAGGGGCTTCCTTCCTTTCCTCAGCTTATTGGTCTTTTCCATTATTAAATCATCAGAGATAAATGCACACGGAGAAGGGTCAATGTCTGGATCAATGGGCAGCAAACAAAGAGGAACTTTTCCATATTCATACAAGCAGGAGATTTCAGAAGATCAAACAACGTGGAATTGCCAGGCCCTTAGCATGGCAGGCTCATGCATAATGTATTCTGGGAGCAAGGTGGAATCAATACACATCCAACACCTTGAAAACCTCTGGGATTCACTGTGGAGCTGGCAGAGCAGAGGGGAATCCAGAAATATTAATGAGTGCAGTAGGGTGGGCTGTGAAGACAGGGTTAAGCTCTCCTGGCCTGGGCTTTGTGCCATCAGAGAGCTTTGGTTAAATGCTACAAATAGAACATGGTACTTGAATTCTTTAAGCCTGGGAGGATGTGGGGTGGGAGGTTCCTTCTGATGGGGTTTGCTGAGCCAGTCACGGAGTGAGACACACCTTGTGCAGGGCTGTGGCTCTGAGGAGGTAACCCCAGAGCACAGCAGAGCTGTGCACTCAGGCTACACCTTCCCTCAGCAGGGAGCCAGCCCCAAGTGTCTGACCCTCCACTGGGGAGAGGAGTGCACCCAGACAGGGCAGAGCGGGGTCTGCCCCGGTTTCCTTCTGGAGGAATCTTGTGCTTGTAAACCTCCCACTGAATCTGTACCATGTTATCTTCCCATGGCATCTCCAACCACTGCTGCAATGGATTTCCACTGCACAGCAGTTTATATCTGTGATCACCTCAGTGGTGCCATGAGAACGACAATAAATTGTCTGGGTTCAGTGTGTAACTGTTGGTCCTCTGGGCCTTCAAAAAGAGAGAGAATAAGCTTTCCTATGAGTAGTACCCACAAATATTTCACTGCTTTTGCAGCTTGTTACAGGGGAATTCTGCATGAGATACTAATAGATGTGTCCAAGCAAGTGAGAAAATATTAATAATGCTGTTTTAGTCGGAAATGGGATGTGTGCTCTATTGGCCTTCATGCTCCAAATTTAGAGCCGGAACAAACGAAGTCTGTTGTGGCTATCTCTGTGTAAGAAATGAAAACTTGTTTATTTTTGCCTTTCTGGGAAGACTGGGTTCTAAGTATAGATTTAAGATAGGGTTTAATTTGTTAAGGTGATATCTGCAGGCAGGAAGGCAGCAGGAGTCAAGGACAGTGGTCAACTGAGTACTTTGTGCCGAATCCACCGTGACTTTTCTCATCCTTATGCCATGTTTGTGATTGGGAGGAGGTGTTCCAATACATTTGCATTCATCAAGTGGCAGACTGCACATAAAACTCCTGCAAATGCCTATACAGTTCTGTTAAGCACTGCAGGGTTGGGTGGCAGGCACTGGCCACACATTGCATGTCCAGAACTCTCATTATCCCAGGACATGCGCAAGGCTGGCAGCAGCACCTCCATGAGCCTGCCTGTCCTGCCTGCCCCAGACTGTAATGGAACAACACCCTGCAGGGTTGGCTCCATCCATGGAGCTGAGCTCAGGGATAGCACTGGCTGTGGAGTTCACTCACACTGCCTGGCACCGGGAGCATCCTGAGGGAACGACAGCACTATCTCATACTTGGAGTGCTGTTTTCCTGTCATCAGCTTCCCTGTCATCAGCTTCCCAATCTGAGGGAAAGTGAAATGCACTTAGGAGGAGGGGTGTCAGCAGCTCTTTGGGATAAGGTTCCAGTGGTTTTCTCATGTGCTTGAACAATACTTTTTATACTGTGGTTTTGGTCCATGACTGGTGCACTTCAGCACAAAGACAATGCAAAGTGCTTGGGTCTTCTGAGGCAGAAAACCAGGAAACACAAGGAAGTTGTTCCAGCAAAGGTCAGGACTGTCCAACTTGGCTGATTCACAAAGCCTGTTTCAGACAGGCAAGATGGGTGCCAGAGAAATGTCTGTGTCTTGGTAAATGCAGGTTTGGTGAAGGACAGTCACCACCGGCTTCTTGGTGACTCCCCTGGCAGCTCCCATGGGCAATGCTGAGTGTCCCAGCTCTGCAGGAGAGCCCCAGAGGTCCTGGCATGTGGCTTGTTCTCCCTCCCTGCAGAGCCCACACAAAGTGAAGGCATTGCCATTTTTCCTTAGCTAATACCTGATGGAAAAGGCAGCTGAGCACTGGGCACTGAGCTGTTTCCTGGTTCAGACAAACACACTCCTTGGTACATTGTCCTTGATATAAGGTCTGCTTTGCCAGTCCTCAATGCTTCTGAATTCTCATGTCAAAATCTCTGTCACATGGAATCATAGAACAATTTGAGTTGAAAGGGACCTTTAAAGGTCATCCTGCCCAGCCCCCTGTCATGGGCAGGGACACCTTACACCAGACGAGGTTGTTCCAAGCCCCATCCAACCTGGCCTTGGACACTTCCAGGGATCCAGGGGCAGCCACAGCTTCTCTGGGCAACCTGGGCCAGGGCCTCACCACCCTCACAGGGAAGAATTTCTTCCCAATATCCCATCTAATCCTGTCCTCTGTCAGAGTAAAGCCATTCCCCCTTGTCCTGTCACTCTAGGTCCTTTAAATAGTCTCCCTCCTTCTTTCTTGTTAGCTCCCTTCAGGTACTGGAAGGCCACAATCAGGTCACCCAAA
Source organism: Manacus vitellinus (assembly GCF_001715985.3). Lineage (NCBI taxonomy): Eukaryota > Metazoa > Chordata > Aves > Passeriformes > Pipridae > Manacus > Manacus vitellinus. The sequence continues at coordinate 16,695,524 of NW_021939189.1, read as the reverse complement.
AGCCTTCTCTTCTCCAGGCTGAGCAACCCCAATTCTCTCAGCCTTTCCTCATGGCAGAGGGGCTCCAGCCCTTGGAGCAGCTCTGTGGCCTCCTCTGGTCTCGCTCCAGCAGCTCCATGTCCTTGTGCTGTTGGACCCCAGAGCTGGAGGCAGCTCTGCAGGGGGGTCTGACCTGAGGGGGCAGAGGGCAGAATCCCCCTTCCTTTGCTGCCCCTGCTGTGGGATCAGCCCAGCACAGGGTGGTTTCTGGTACCTGCACATGTGGCTGGGATGTGTCCAGATTCTCATCCACCAAAAGCCCCAAGTCCTCCTCAGGGCTGCTCTCAATCCATTCCTCCCCCAGCCTGGATTTGTGCTTGGAGTTGCCCCGACCCAGAGGCAGCACCAGCACTCGGGCTTGCTGGATTTCATGAGGGTCACAGGGACACACCTCTCCAGCCTGTCCAGGTCCCTCTGGATGTCCCACCTCTCCAGGATGCCCAACAGCAGAGTGGCTGCAGTGTAGGTGCTCTCAGAGAACCGATAATTTAGGCCAGCTCAGATGGCTGTAATGCCCTGTGTGCTGTGAGTTAAAGAAAGGGCAGCGTTCACAGTGCACTCTGTTATAATTGCTTAAATGCATCAGTGCCTCAAACGTGTTGTTTGCAAATTGTCAACTATTATAGCTGGAATAAAAATATTGCTAAGTAACGTGGGTATTTATATTTTTACAATGGAAAAGAAAGGAAATTTTCCCTCTGCTGCTACTGATCAAATTACAGATTATAACATGACTGGAAACCTTTTCTGAGTATAGGTAAGCTTGTTTTCTGGGTGGTAGTTCTACCTCTGACTAAGTTACTTCAATCTGTAGTACCTCATAGTTTATCTGTAATATCAGATGATAATACCTTCCTAATTATATCTGTTGGGATTTAATGAATGTTTGAACATTACTTTGAAAAATGCAGGGTGTTGATTATTGTTTAATAATGTAGTGTTACTTTAAAAATTAATGATAGAGAAGCAATAAAAAGGCTACCTTGCTTGGACTGCAAATGCCATTTCCGAGTATTACATAAGCAATAGGTTTCTTAATTTTCCACTTACCGAAACCCATGTAATTATATTTTAAGGTAATAATATGAGCATATGTTCTAAACTTGAAACATGGTTTGGAATTCGGCACTGCTCAGAGGAGATTAGGTGAGCAATTATGTAGATTGAAGATAATCTAAGTCAAAGGCTAAGTACAGACCTTGGAAAATATCTTGCCTGGGGTGGAACTGACAGCTGAATTCAGTGAAAATGCTGTCAGAGACAGCGCAGGAGTTTTAAGCGATCCCGATGCAAAGTGCTCCCAGGGACACGCCGGGTTTGTGCTGTGAGATATCCCCGGCCAGGCACCCGCTTATGTAAACGCTTCAAACCCTCCCTGCCCCACAGGCCCTGTGCTCCTTGGCAGGGGTGAACCACGAGCAGACTCGTGCCCATCCCAGTAACCCCCGTCCCTCCGACTGGTTCAGCCGAGGCACCGCGGCGGCCTCCCCATCCCAATCCAGAGCGGAATGAGTGATGTCCCTGCCAGCTCCAGCCCTGCCTCCCCCGGCCCCGGGAGGAGGCAGCTGGAGCAGCGGTGGGTGCAGGCGACCCGGGGCCAGCCCTGTCCCACGCCCCAGCCCCGGGGGACCTCCACTCTGCCGTGTGTTTGCCCAGCAGGGCGTTCAGTGGGAGCCACGGACCCGGGGCTGGAGGAGCAGCAGCCGGCGCTGCCGAAGCAGGCATCCAGGGAATTCTGGAGCAGAGCTCTTCTCTTCCTGCTGTCCTAGCGCCCAGCTAATTCCTAATGCTCTCAGGAGGTTTATTCAGCATGGCAGAGGACGCATACTATTTGCATAGACCGGTCAGAAGGAATTAAAACTGTTTGTCTTTTCCTTTAGCCTGGTCTTTTCCTATTACAGAGAGTTCAGAATATTTTTGTAAGTCATTTGACTGTCTCTTTGCTGGCTGTTCATGGCAAAGAGGTTTCCAAGCACATAGGTATTTGAGTAACTCCCTATAAATAAATGAATTCTACTCACAAATGAATTCCTGGATTCAGTAGCTGGTTAAGTGTCCCTTAGTGTGTTTAGGAGCAGTGAATCACCGTGTTCCTCCCATTATCTCAGCGATAAAGCAAAGTTTGTAACTCTCAGGCAGAAATACGCCTACTCCTGTCTGGGAGAAGCAATGCTTCCAAAGACAGGGAAGGATCTTTTCCTGCTTTTTCTCTTTCCCTCTCCTCTGTGTTCAGATTCCTCTGTGAATGGCTGCTTTCTGGAGTAAACTTTCCTCTCACTGTGGCTCCAGCCACCCTGACATGTGCTAATATGCTCTTTACGAAAGATGATTTCTATTTCCAGCCTCACTTGCAGTGCTGGGAATTACAGGGCGACCTCCTTTCTGTCAGGATAGTTGGTGGTGAGCACAGCAGTGTCTAATTCAACTGCAATCCAGAACGGGGGAAGGGAGCTGCTGCTCCGGGGAAAAGGGCAGGTTTTCAGCAGCTCTTTAAAGGAATTAAGGAGCAATTCCTCCCCGTCAAAGCAGAGGATGGAGATTCCATGTGGGACTCAGTAGGTGGCACTCTGTTTCTGGAGAGAGCACGGAGCCTTGGGAGAGCAACTGGATTTGTGTTTGGTTTTGGTTTGAACCAGATCTGTTCGTTGAAGAGCTGTTCTTGTAAGGTTAGCAAGGTTGGCCACGGCGTCTGAGCTAAATTCCACTGCTGGGGAGAGTATCCTGGCTCCCTGGCATTTCCAGTTAGGTACATTTTTATTTTTGCTTCCTTTTGAGGCAGTGCCTCACTTCAACCCAGAGCTGGCTGTCTTTCAGCAGGAGCTGGAAACATCCAAAAAGCATTGTTAATTTAGAGGTGAGGTTGCTCAAGTCTATTTTCTCCTGACAGTACAAACACTATAGGGCCAGAACAGAAGGTGAGGCCACAAATGTGCCCCACTCTGGGGCAGGGTTTGAGTGCTGTTCTGACCAGAGGTGCTGACTGGGCTCACCTCTATCCTCTGAGACCCATTGTTTCCTCTCTAATTCCTCACAGCCTTTCCTGAGCTCCTGCACTGTAACTGGTCGCACTGCACCATGGAATAGTTTTGAAAAAATCAAGGTTTATTTAATTTTACAATTACTCCCAAAAGCAATATTCCTGGCCTGCTGTTACAGTATGCACTAGACAGAACAGAAAGATGATCTGATGTTCAAAATCCACAAATTAATACCTACAAAGTGTACAGACTGTCAGATCAGCTGAGCGACACCAGCAGTGCTTAAGGAGCGTATATTCTTGAAGTGTCTCTGCCACACTAATTCTCAGACGCATTCTGTTTAAATAATATATTAGGAATTAAAAGATCGGGGGTAGCGGTGCATGTTAAAATGTGATTTTCAGATCCAAGAAGCGTGCAGAGAGTAGGATGTAGTATAAGAACCAAGTGTGTTTGAACAAGACATCTGGTTTATATAGTGCTGGCTGTTCCCTGTGCTGTGAGCTGTTCAGTTGCACTGAGTCAACTATAATAAAACAATACATTCATATTTATTAATTTTTTATGTAGGCTTTTGAAAACAGGAAGAGAAGTGAGAAGAACACAGGATATCAAGGAAGATGCCCAAGAGATGCATCTCTGTTAAGCTCTTTTGCAAGCTCTATGAATAGCTTCAGATCTGGTTAGACTCAAGAATCAAATACAGGTCCTAACCCTTATTTAGCCTCAGACTTCCATGGACAAATCCCATGCTCTTAATTTTGCCATGCAGCTTCTCTATCTGCAAGACAGGGATAATAACTCCATCTCCCTCTCATGGGTGCAGTGGAGCCAATTTCATCACTGTCAGCTCCGTGGAATCCCTGGGTGAAAGGAACAACAGAAATACAGAAAACATGGGTTATTAATAGCTGGTGCTTGCCCTTACATACATCACATGCACCGTTAGTCTTTGTGGCCAATAATTTACAGGGAGTGAAAAGATGTTCCTGAGAGTAAACACAACATGACACATGGATGGTATTAGACCTCTGAGGTGGTGTGGTCCCCAGGAGTCTAATTCAGTCTAAATCCAGGGATGCCACCCTGAGCAGATCCTACTTCATATATAGGTAAAATGGAAATGTGCAGATCTTAATAGTCAAATTTAAACTTCTAGGCAGTTTATATTGTAAAGGCGGGTGCTGGAATTGGTGTGCAGACCAGATTCCTGGTGGTTTCCAGCTTTTTCTGCCTCCTTCTTAGAGCCCAAAGGTTACATCCTCCTTGACACCTTGGATACCCTTCTGTTAGTAGGGATGTCCTGGGTACAAAATTTACCTTCTGTAGTTTGTAAGTGGTGGCTCTGGAGCTCAGAACTGAGGGGAGCCTGTGGCAGTAATCTCGGGTCACTGGTACCCCCTTGAGGAGAGCTGGGGTGTAAGAAGCACATGGCCATGATTTTCAGCACTTCACCTCTCTTGCCCACATTGCAGCCCATGATTCTCCATGGGCAGGGCAGCAGTGCCAGCAGACTGGGAGAGAAGAGCCTGTGGGAAGGGAGTTTGAGGAGCTTAGAACTGGAAGAGTGAGAAATGCTGGAAATCAGGATGCAGGACAGCTGATTGAGAGAGGCCAGGGCAGCAGGATGTGCCACAGTCAGGCAGAAAGCATTTCACTGGGCTTCTCTGCGTGTGGAAAACATCTTCCTTTAACTGGGAGCCATCCTGCCACTGCTGTCCGTGTCCCCAGGTGTCACTAAGTATGGAAATCACCATCCAACATAAAAGGAAGAGGCACAAAATCCAAAGATCTCTGAAGAAAACCACTTTCTGCAAGCCTGGCCATGCCTGGTTCATGCCATTAATTTGAAACTTGGGAAAACTCATTTTCTTTGTGCATATCTCCTCCTGTATCCCCGAGGGCAAATTAAAGATGGCTGGGAGGTTATTTATTTTCGGTAATAATGCACACACTGCTTCCAGACTTCCTGCCATTGTGCGATTATCGAGATTAATTGCCCGGGAAAGCTGCAGCATCATCTCAGGCCCTTAATAAGGAAGATCACAACATGGATTTATATTAATGCACATTACTGTGTGACACGGCCTTGCTCTTAGAGCCACATGGACAAATCTCAGTGCTGGGTGCTACCAGCACCGCTGCACCTCCAGACTGAGGGAAGGGTTGCATGTTCCCTTCCCTGCAGGGCCATGGCACCTTGAGAGCAAGGAAGAGGGAGTTGATGACATTTTTAGAAACCTCGTTAGTGAATAACTTTGCTTATTCTGAAATCAGTTCCCATCAGCCTCTGCTGAGTGATTCTGAGAATTGCTGGTGTGCTGCTGGTGACCCTGTCTGTACAGGTGCAATAGCTGGAATCTTAAGTATGCTTTTAGGTGCTTTAAAGTGTTGTGTTCTTACCAGGAAGAGAGACTCTGTACAGAGAAGGCTTTTAAGGCATATTCTGCCCTTTTAGTTTTCCTGCTGAGAGTTTAACAAACCAGTGTTGTTGCCTTGCTATAGAGATCCTGTCGTGCAGCAGCTCAGTCTGGTCTGAGGCTCAGGTTTTAAATGAACAACCATTAACAAAGGTAGAGCTTGAGGAGCTTTAAAGCAAATCCAGTTCTCCTAAAACATTTCAGTGATTTGGACTGTAATGTGTCAGGCAGAGGAGCAGCATGTGTGTGTCCTTCAGCAAACTCAACACTTTCCTCTGTTAAATCCCTGTAAATCCAGAGTCACTCCAGTGCCATCACTGCTGTTAATTGTTCATTTGCTGTGACAAGTTAGTTGTGGTATCTCACAATATTACAGTGGCTGCCCCATAGAATACAAAGTGGAGCTGATGAAATCTTGGCAATGGGAGCCCACAATACACTGGCATCTCTACATGTGAAACATTTGGAGGGGACTGGAGCACCACTGTGTTGGGCAGCAAGGCTCCTCAACAAACTGACACCCAGGAGAGGTTTTAGTCCTCACTCTGGCTGAGTTGTGACCACATTGTCAGATTGTGTATCTTTTACACCAATACCCGTGGAAAAATCTTTTAAAAAAACCCAAACAAATAAATTAGGGATTATACTCAGACTGTGTGTACCTTCAAAACAAAAAGGGATGTTATTGTAAGGTCCGCTGGATAATATTGACTTGCCACTGAGGTGAAGATAAGCTTCTTGGAGACTGTGCTCCATGGAAGAGCAGTTAAATGTTGTTGTTACTTTCCTTAGAAATGAAATAGATATTTCCAGGCATGTGACTCCGAGCTTTATTGATTACTTCTGTACAACACAGGAGTCTATAGAGTGTGGACTAAGTCCTGAAGTCCAGGCTCCATGTAAGCTTGGCTCAGCAGGAAATCTGAACTGAGCACTGTAGATGACAGCCCGGTCTCCAGTTCCATCCTGATCCCAATGCTATCAGTGCTGGCTGCTTCTAAAGAAGGATCAGCTTGATGATTTTGGCCCCAAATGGCTTTACTGACATACAAACTGAGGCCTTCCAAATTCTCTCCTTACCCAACAGTCACTGTAATAAGTGCAGGTTTGTCAGTCTCTTCTGGGGCAGCTCCCAAGTCCCAGTGAAAGTTTCCAAGTGGGCATGGCCAGCCATGCACTCAGTTCCCTCAATCCTTTCTGAACCCTCAAAGCCAGAGGATGAGTGTTCCTGTGATATTAATTACTTAATTAGCAGCCTGTGCCCTCTGTGCACCAGGCAGAGCAGCAGCGAAGGGAGTGACTGACAGCAGAGATGTATTAGTTCATTAGTTCTGTTGACCCGGGCTCCCTGATCTCCCGCTCTATGGCTGATCTCACATGTCTCTGTCTTGCTGTCCAGGTTTTATTGGGATTTGACCATGCTGCTCCTGATGGTAGGGAACCTGATCATCATCCCCGTGGGCATCACTTTCTTCAAGGATGAAAACACTACCCCATGGATTGTCTTCAATGTGGTTTCGGACACGTTCTTCCTCATCGACCTTGTCCTCAACTTCCGAACAGGCATCGTGGTGGAGGACAACACCGAGATCATCCTGGACCCACAGAGGATCAAGATGAAGTACCTCAAGAGCTGGTTTGTGGTGGATTTTATCTCCTCCATCCCCGTGGACTATATCTTCCTGATCGTGGAGACCCGCATTGACTCGGAGGTGTACAAGACGGCCCGGGCCCTGCGCATCGTGCGCTTCACCAAGATCCTGAGCCTGCTCCGGCTGCTGAGGCTCTCCCGGCTCATCCGCTACATCCACCAGTGGGAGGAGGTGAGCACAGCCTCTAGGGCACTGACTTCTAAACCTTCCCTTGCAAAAGTGCTTGCTTTGAATGCCCACTCTCCTCCTTTATGCCAGTGCCATTGCTAAACGGTTGTGGCTGGGGCCTAATGCTTTGTTTTTAGCAGGTTCCCAAGAGGGCCTTCTGCATCTTGTTACTTAGGCACTTGAGACTGTGCTGTTGGCTTGAGGATCATCATTGAGATGATGTGTGGAGATGTTGTGTGGGCTGGGAGAAGAGCAGGACCCCTTGCAGGAAGTGTGTAGTGATAGAGCTGCCTGTGAGCAGAGCAGTTACCCAGACAGCGAGGGCTTGCCCTCCCAGAGCCCCAAAAGGGCCAGAAACAGCTCAGAGGAAAGGTCTAGAGACAGCTGATTTGCAGGACCTGTGGCATCTGTTTACCATCTGCTTCTTCTATGTGCTTATCTCTTGAATAAAGAGAGAAGCATGGAGATGTATTATAACCTTGCTGTCTAAATTCTGTGACACTCTCTTAAGGGGAAGAGGAAGAGCAATCTGCAGACAAATAGAGTCTGTTTAAAGACATAAAGGTCCAGTGCAAGCCAGATCCCTACTACCACCCCTGGACCCTGTGCTGTTCTCAGGGGAGTTCCAGGATGCAGGGTGAGTTGTCAGGCATAATGTGAGTGAAGGTGCAACCTTTCAAGTACCTTGAAAATTAGTTATTTTTTCCTGTCTCCGTGCTCTCCAAAGCAAAGAGAAAGCTCCCTGCGTCTTTCTCCACACCTCAGGAGCATGTTTTCTGGACAAGGAAAGCTGGTCAAGGCAATTTCATCTTCCTCCCCATACTTTCTCTTCTGCTTTGGAGCAGAGCCTGATGCAGAGCATGATCTAATGCGGAGCGTGCTCCTGGGAACGTGAAGGGAAAGCAGCCATGCAAGTCATGGCTGGATTGCACCGAGCTGTCAGAACACTAATTTATGGCAGAGCTGAACCGACCCCTCCTCCAGCGTGGCAGACTCAGGGAGAGCACTGGGGCACACTTTACAAATTTCAGGCTTCATCTTTGTGGTGTTGTAGTTTGTGAGTGCCTCGCTCAGAGCAGAGCGTAACGCCTTGCTGAGGTCTGGGGTGACATTGTGCAAGGTGCTGCGAGGGTGCTGAGGGAGAGACAGCCACAGGAATTCCCTACGAGGTTCATTTGCTTCGTAGCACAGGCAGGAAGTGCACAGAGAGGTGGAGATGAATAAAGCAGGAGTGTCCTTCCCGGTGTGACTCAAGAGGTTGGAGGCTGAGAGAGCAGTGGAATAGCTGCAGGTCTGTTATCCTATCCCATGGCTGCATTGCTTCTTTGTCCTCCACTCTGAGAGCACTCAGGAAAGGCAAGTTGGTGGCTTAGGCTGTTGTTAAAGTAGTTCCTTCACAGTGATTTACAAGTACCCACAGCAGTGCAGAGCTCCCTGCTTGCTTGTCTCTGCTCCTTGACTTCCCTTCCATGAGGTGGTTGAAGAGGATTCAAGTATATTTGCTTTTGATTGTACTGAATTTGTTTTAAGAAATGATGAAATGAAAGCAAATCAGTGCTTTTCTCTCTCTTGCTCCTCACAGTTTGACTGGGCAGCCATTTCTAGTTTCATTCTCAAACCCAGTTTGTGGGATGTTGCTCCCTCCTGCTGCTGTTGTGGGTGCTGGGGCAGCACAGCCGGGTGCTCTCCAGACCCCCCCGAGGAACAGGCTCCCTGGAGCGATGCAGTGCTGCCTGTGGAAGGGCCAGATGGTGCTGGGTTGCAGTTTGGGACTGCAATGCAGACTCTGTTATGCACTGCAGAGCCTGCCAGACCAAACACGATAGTCTTTTTGTCAAACAGGGCTCAACCCAAGCAGCAATTTCCTGGAGAGAGTTTAATACTGGGAGGTTTCCCACCCTCTCACATGGGGGAGGGAAGCAGAGGAAGGGGTGATCCCTCACCATTGGTGCAGTGCCTGCTACAAAGCAACGGGGAGACAGGGGAGAGAAGTGCTGCTTCATCTTTGCGTGGGAGTTGTGCTCCCTGGAACCACACTGACAGTCCTTTCTTCCTCTCACTCTGAAGTGCCTACAGATGATCTGTGTCTGAAAGTCCACATTAATCTTTCCTCAGTGGTGATCTGGAAGTGTTCATTCCTGTAGGACGGAGCTGTGTCGGACTAGACCTACTCAGGGTGTATATGAGGGGCAGGTTGCTGTGCAGAGTTAAAGAAGCAGAAGGACTCTTGGGAGAGGGAGTGACTGAAGGCCTGTTCTCTTGTGGTTCCCCCACTGTCCCACTCTGTGTCTCATCATCTAGGTAGTATCCTTCTCTCTTAGGCTCTTTGCATATGACCAGATAAGCTAAAAAGGAGATGTGAGTAGGGCACACTGGTCCTCTGGAGGGGAGGGTTTGTGTGAACCAGAGGAGTGTGTGTAGGGCAGTGAGGCAGAGTTAACACAGGTGGGTGGACCAGTCACTGAGGGAGGGCAGGGTGTTGTGTCTGGGCAGAGCCTGCACATCCCACTCCCCTGCACATCCCACTCCCCTGCACATCCCACTGCCCTGCACATCCCACTCCCTTGCACATCCCACTCCCCTGCTGGGGCAGTGCCTTCTGACGGAGGGATTGCTGCTGCCTCACTCATAACTAGTGCTGGGACTGAGTCCTGTGTGAGGAGCAGAGGAGGACTCGGCACACACAGAGTGTTCTCTCCTTACTCAGCCTCCCAGAACGTTACAGCTGTGCATTAGTGGGACTGGGAGTGAGTACAGGGATAAGTGGTCACTTCCTGAGTTCTCAGTGAGCCTCTCCGTGCCTTTCCCTGCAATTGTCCATGCTCTGCATGAATTTATCACTCCCCCTGCAGTGAGGGGAGAGCAGCCTCGGCGAGGGCTGCAGTGCTGTAAAGCAGCCAGGCTCTCATCAGTTCCAGATCAATGCCAGGCAGGAGTCCGTGGGATCCAGAGCCAGGGGTTTGAAGTGCCTGCTCCATTGTGGCTCAGAGCAGACTGCTCTGACATCCACCCCCAGATCTCAGAGAAGTGCTGTGGGGACTTTAGCTGGGCAAACAACCTGAAGAGAAAAGGAAACTAAAAAGGAAGAAAAACAACCTAATGCACTCGTGTTCACTGGAGTACGAAAATAAGCTTAATTCCAAATGTAGCAGTTTCATTTGCATTATGCATTTTGCATGAGTGGCCCCACGAATGAATTTACCAGTAGGGCAGAGCATAAATAGAGTCTTTTTGAAGTGTCTGCCGTGTCTCCCCTGCAGTAGGAAGCTTGATTGCTGTGTAGGCAGGTGTACACGGACTGGCTGGAGCCTCGCTTGCCTCAGTACTGGATCACAAACTCCAGTATCTGGGAGCTCCCAAGGCCAGCAGCAGAGGTGCAGGAGGGCTGGCACAGTGGGATTGTGAAGCTGTCCTGCCAGGGCAGACCAAACAGGGCTGCTCCAGCCATGCCGTGTCCCTGCCCAGGGCAGCTCTCGTCACCTCGGCCTTGGAACCGCTCCAGCAGCTCTCGGGGTGCCCAGGTTGGTCCGTGGCTCTTGGCCCTGTGGACATGGAGGCACATTGTCCCAGGGTCAGGGAGCTGGGCCTTTCCACTGCTGGGCTCAGAAACCATTCAGAGGAGGCAGACTCCAAACATGAACATCCTACAAACCTTACCCCAAGGTCACCTGGCAGAAAGAAAGGAGGCACAAACACCAGGTAACCCACGGGCTCAATCAAAACAAACCGTCCTGGGCAGACTGGGAATGTTAGACAAAAAAAACCTCTGTAGGTTTTCATAAGCAAAAGGGATTGTATATTATTTTTTCCCTAAGAGCAGTTTGCTGAGCTTTCCCTGTTTTATGCACAGCATCTACCCCCGTGTTTGGTGCCAGGAAGCAGCAACCTATATTTAAGATCAGACTATTTTGACTTATGAACAAGGAACATTTATTGGAACAACAGTAAAATCCTGCTCCTGTAAATTGGTTTCCAAATAGCACATAGGCTAAGATAACCAAAATATTTTGATTTCAGACTCTATGGGAGCGATTATGATGAGAAGGAAAGGAACTATCTGTTTTTGATATATATCACAATGATAAGATGATCATAAATGAGGAATTTTTCAGATTGTAGCTTTTGGGTTTTGCAGCTGAAACCTGAAGAAAAGGACAATTTGATGATTTTCAAATTATTATGTCATTGAAAATTTGCAAACTTGCCTGAGTGTTATCGTTTTATTCCCCGGGGTTTCCATATTACAGAGAAGCTTTAGAACAGAGGGAATGCATCTTCTCAGGTGCCAGTAACAAATTCCCAGTAAAAACTCAGCACAGATTGCATCATCTGAAAGATGATGTCACTTTTAAGAAGACTCAGATATTCAGAAAATTGATTCAAAGGCTGGAGGGCCTGTGTGGAAGGACTAGGAGGGAGCTTCCGTAGGCTAGGAGGACATGGCTCCCAACTGATTTTCATTTTGATTTGCTGATTCCTTTAGTTTCTTCTGACCTATTTGTAGCCTTTTTAAAATTAAATTAAATGAACATGGCTAGTGGCCTGGGGGATATGATGTTAGGCCAAATCCATAAGTGGTTCCTGGGAGGGGAGGAGCCGGACAGAATGATTGTTCCCGAGCGGCACAGCAGGGTCCCGTTCCACAGGCACTTCAAAATAGCTGAACAGATTTTTTATCGATATGATTTGCAATTCTGTCGTGTTAAATAGCAAGGCAGACCCAGGAGAGTAACTCATTAAAACCTCTGACCACCCTTGAGGAAAATCAGACTTCACAAACACTGGTAATGTGGCCGGGAGGGGCGAATGGGCTGGGTTTTGTCCTAAATTTGCATTACCTCATTTCTGAAGGCAGCTTTATCAGGCATTGGTCTTAATGTCCTTATAGGAGCTTATTAGAACCATAATGCCAGTTACAATAATAAGTTTTCATTCTCACTGCACAAAGTGATCCAAAATTTGAAGCATCTTTTCCTCTCAGAGAGAATCCTGCACTGAAATCAAGGGCAAAAACCCTCTTGTTGACATTTGAGTAGAAGGTTGTTCAAGATTTTTTACCACAGCCTTTTACATCGAGCCATTTTCACTTCAGCACAACATCCTCGTGGAGGGAGAGCAGACAACAGGAGGAGACAGATGTTCTCCATTCCTGTACATGACATTTTCCCTCTCCTGCCTGTGGGCATCCAGGGATCCATCCCCTGCCCTGTGCCACGTTACCTGTCAGGAGAAAGAACAGTTTGTTTGGGGAAGTTGGTCTTTAGCAGGAAGTTCTACTGCTCTAGTGCAAATCCAGCTTCCCACCTGGGCACTGGGAATACAGTTTCAAAGAGAATATCATCAAAAATGGGTTCTAATGAATTATAAGGAGCCAGGCAAATATTTGAATAGCTGTGCAGCCACAGAGTTTACCATAAAAAGGAAAAAGCCTTTTATTTTTTTTACAGTCACCTTCTGGCAGTGCTTAATGTGTCTTCTGTCAACAGCAGGGTATGATCAGGGAATACATGGCTTGGGGGCTTGGGATTAGGGCACAGAGCCATTTGTCTCTAGGTCAGTAGTTCAGATCCAGCTTGTAGCAAGTGAAAGTCATTTGCTGTCTCAGGGGTGTGTTTTTTCTGATCTGTTCTTACCAGACAGGTGCCTGTTTGACAAAATCAGCTGGGACTGGCCCTGGGGAGCCTCAGGCTCCCTGTGGCAGGAGCAAGGTGGTTAAATTTCCCCCCATCTGAAGTGAAGTCCCCCCTGACCAGGGTGTGAGGAACATTAATAAAAGGGTCCTGCCTGTGCCCAGGTTCTGGTTCTCAGGGTCACAGGGTCCCTCAGTCTGTGCCTTCATGCTGGGATGGAATCGTGAAGGGTTTCTAAAGAGCCAGGCTGGTCTCCTAATGATCTCTAATCACTGTGATAGCTGGTTGCTGCTCCAGCATTTCATTTTCCTCTCCCCTCAGCCTCCTCCCGGCCTCCTCCGTATGTGTCCCTTCCCCGGACACAGGGTAGGTTTCCCTTTCTCTTGGGGAGCTCACGTCTCCGTGTCCCTCTGCCAGCACCAGCTGCCTGCAGCTCAATGCCCATGTCGTGCCAGCTGCCTCTCATTTTCCTTCAGGCCATTGTTTCTGGAGGGGGGGTCTGGCAGGCTTTGTTATTGCTGTTGTGTTGCAATAACAGAGGGTCCTCAAAGGAGAAGTGCTGGAGTCTGGCAGGAGGATTCCTCCTGCCTGTGTCATTTTCCAAGATTTAATACCATGGAGCTTTATTGATGGGGTTTGCTCCAGCTGCAGTGCTGCAGGACCCTGGGTCCAGCCTGTAGTGTGACTGTCACATGGGGCTGGGGAGGTGTGACCTACAGCAGAGTCACAGGATGGGTCAGGCTGGAAGGGACCACAGAGGGTCATCTGGTCCCATCCTCCTGCTCAGGCAGAGTCATTGCAGAGCACACAGCACAGGATTGAGTCCAGACAGGTCTGGAATATCTCCAGTGGGGAGACTCCACACCCTCTCTGGACAATCTGTTCAGTGCTCAGTCACTGCACAGTGAAGAAGCTCTTCCTCATGTTCAGGTGGAATTTCCTGGGCACCAGTTCCATTGCTCAGCCCCCCTGAGCAGATCCTGGTCCATGCTCTGGCCCCTCCCTGCAGGCACTGACAGACGTGGATGACCCCTTTTGGTGTCTCCTCTGGAGGTTGAACAGCCCCAGCTCCCTCAGCCTTTCCTTGTGAGGGAGATGCTCCAGTCCCTTCATCATCTCCGTGGCCTCTGCTGGCCCCACTCCAGGAGCTCCGTGTCCCTCCCGTCCGAGGAGCCCAGAGCTGGAAACAGCACTGCAGATGTGCCTCCCCAGGGCAGCAGAGGGGCAACAGGTATGGTAGCAGGAAGAGGGATCTTGTCAACCCTGTATTCTGATGGCAAAGTGTAAGGAAACTTCTGGGAGCCTTCTAAATCACATCAAAATCCTGTGAGCTCAGGAACCAGCAGTGGCAGTGCCCAGTTCCCTTGAATGCACAGGAACAGATTGACATCTCCTTAGGACTGTGCTTCATAGAAGGAGCATGGTGAAGGGGCACCCTCTGGAGCTGGTGCTGAGCACCTCAGGCTGTGTGTGAGCTCAAACCAGCCCACACAGCCTTGTCCAGCATGTCACAGGGTGTCTGTGAGGCACATACAGATAGTGCTGATGCAGCTTTTGAACCATCCAGAGGGACATTCCTGTTACCATTGGGGTTGCTGATGCACTGCCAGATGTGGGTTTGTCCCTCAGCAGTGCAGGAGTTGTGCTCTGCCAGCCTCACCCCACACTGTAAGGCCAGTTTGTCTGAGGCACATTAGCCTTGGCAAGTGGTTGCACATTAATCGCTGCTCTCGTTGAAGCTTCTTCCAGGAAGGCACTATTGATTGCATTCATATCAAGTGGAAAACTTTAATGAGACAGCTGAAGAGAACAGCATTTCCTCGCCTCACTTGTTGTATTCAGCAAGACCGGGCTGGAAAGGAACGTGCCAAATGTGTAAGTTGTGTGAATGAGGCAGAAACTTGGCCCAAATAGGACCATGTTAAAAAATCATCTTGGTTGGTGCGGGAGGAAGAAAAGGGGATTCTGGAGCATGGCAGCGTGGAGTTGCTTTTTGCCAAGAGAGATTGAAGTCAGTTCTTTCATCTCCCCACAGAGCATCCTCACGTGCTCTGAGCCAGTGACTGGGCAGGGGGAAGTGCCACATGGGGACCCAAATAGCTCCTCCTGCTGGGGTTGGAGTGAGAGCAAATCTCTGCCAGCAGGGAGACAAAAATACCCCACTCACTGGTGTCATTAAGGGGCTGGAGTCTGGAAAAGGATCTGTATCTGGCCAGCTGTTTAGATATGGAGCTGCTGGGCACTCTGAGGCACACTGACACCACGGGGGTGGGACTGACCCAGTCCATTTTATTCTCCTGAGTGGAGAGAGCTGGAGGGAGGGAGCATCCAATGGTCAGTGCCCCTCACACCTCACTGTCTGCAGGCACAACCCCCACAGCAGGGGCTGTGCTGGGGAGCTCCAGCAGAGCAGAGCCCGGGCCCCTCTCCAGCTGGGCTGGCTGGGCTGGAGGGCAGCACTCAGACCTCGCGCTCCAGCACCACCAGATGATGCCGCGGGCTGAGCGGGCTGAGGAAGGGATGTGTGGCCATGAACGAGGCAGCCAAAGGCAAGCTCCTGGCTTTCCAAGTGCTGTGTGCTGGGGAAGGGGACAGGGCAGTGTCAGCCCTGCAGAAAGGTCAGGGGCTGCACGAGGGCTCGGCTGGCTGGGGAAGGAAGGAGTGCTCTTCCACAAGGCAGCAAAGCCTGAGGCCAAGCTTTGGCTCTGAGCAATTCTTGCTTCCACTCCAGAGAAGAAGTTGCCAGCCACAGTGCCAGACTCTGCAACACACAGTGTGTTGGAAAACGTTTGGTTTTCACCCCCTTTCCTTCTTGCCAGAAAAATGCTAATGGATGTAAAACAGCCTCACTCTCCCCACTAGTTTGAGGTGAAAGGAAGAAAAAGTCTTTCTCGGGAAGGACAAGCTTCACTCCTGAGCCAGGCACAGAGAGGTGTGTGAAGGTTTAATGGGCAGGAGCCGTATTGATGAAGTTATTTTCTGAGCACTGCTGTGAAAAGAGCTGTTTTGAAGACAGTTTCAGGACATGCAATTATCCAGTTTGCCAGCTTAATGCATTCAACTTAACCTCATTTTTATGAAGCAGAAATCAATGTGGTAACTTTTTCAGAGCTGAGATGACATTTTATTCTTGCTTCTCTCATAAGGATGCATATTTTTAAGCTTCCTTTTCTACTTTAACTCCCCCCTCTCCCAGTTTTGATTAAGCAGGAATACCCCAAGGGCGAAGGAAAAGAGTGAGGCAATTTCCACATTCCCAGAGTCACATTAGAATGGAAGATAATTCTGAAATCTCTTTGCAATGCATGGCAAAATTTTCCATCTTGGAAAAGGATTTGGAAGTGTATCTAGAGCTTCAGTACAAGAACCTTTTTATTCATTTCATTCAAGCACTACTTTACCAGGGAAGGATTGTAAAGGTGCTGATCTTCACCCCAGTTTTTCATTCCAAGGAATGTGTGACCCCTGTTTTCTGCTATTCCAGTGTCTGTCACCTTCTCTACTCCAACATGGTTAGGGATATTTTGAGAACTATTCCTGCCTTGTGTCTTCTCCTCTTCCTAAACCAGAAGTCCTGCAGAACAGCAGCTGCCAGAGCTGTGAGCTGGATAATGCCTGTCCAGAAGTTCCCCAACAAGACTGTGCCATAAAATTGAAGAGAGTGGGGTAATTGCCCTGCCTTTCCTTAACATGCCTCCCTTCCTACCCCAGCACTTCCTGACATGGGTTGCACCACACAGAGCATTTTAGTCTAGTGACACACTCAAAAATCCTCACAGGCGAGGGCACACCTCCATGTGTGGAGGGAAAGGGAGATGAAGGTTGCAGAGTTGGTTAATTTAAACAGAAAACTATTTTCCCTGAGAAAGTTGAGTGGCAGTGGTGGCCTTGTGTACCTTGGCAGAGCCCTGTAGCAGGCAGGTCCCTGCTGAACTGGTGATGGTATCTTTGCCTTTTGCTCATCCACTATTTATGAGGGAGAAGCCAGGAATTAGGAAGGGCCTGATGAGGGGGAACATTCTGCCTTTGTGACAGCTGGGAAAAGAAAGGGAAAGATGTGATCTGATAACAGAAACCACCAGAATTATTCTTCCAGCTTCCTCTGAGCTCGGGATGAGCCACATGCCAGTAGTCCCACAATGTTCCTTGCCATAAACAAAGGCAACAGTGTAGTCACCTCATAGCTCTCAAACAGCTGCAGTTCATTCACACTCCTGAGGTGCCACCAGGCCTGGGATCTGCTCTGACACAAACCCTGAGCAATCCCACTGAGGTATGACATGAACATGCACTTCTCTGCAGAGTGCCCTTGGGCAGGTCCTGTCCCCAGGGCTGAGGGGACACTGCTCCTACTCTTCTCTGGAAGCAGAGCCCTGACCCAGTGTAGGATGCATATATCTTGATCTTAGCTTACCCCAGCATCTCATTATTCTGTGATGTATCCAACATCCTCTCCCTTGACCTCTTGACTTGGGGTCATCAAGGTAGATGAGCACAGTGAGGATGGTGTATCATGGTTATTCTGTGTCTGTGATTCCTGGGCCTTAGGAGACAAGAAAAACTTGAGGAGTGTGTTTCTCTGGTTTGGATCCAGCCAGGATGGACCATCCAGAAAGGATAATAGTCTGTGCAGTGTGTAAATGGATTTGGAACAGAAGGAGGCTGGTCTGAGGGGAATTCTTGAGGTAAGGAGTGAGTCATGTGTGGGCCAGGAGCTGAAGATGGGAGAAGTGACTTGGTGCAGTTCTCAAGGAGGAGAGAGCAGCAACAGTGCTCAGGGGGGAATTGTGCTGCCTCTCTGCCCAGTGCTGGGGTGAGCTCAGGGGGGAATTGTGCTGCCTCTCTGCCCAGTGCTGGGTGTGCCTGGAGCTGTACCTGGAGCAGGGAGCAGCTGGAGCCTGCACTCCCCTTGGATCACCTCAGGTCTGGCTCCACGCACCCGTGGAGGGTGAACTCTGGGAGAACCTCTCCCTGTGCTGGCACTGACAAGCAATCAAACAAGCAGCAGCAGTGCTGCCTTGTAAACACTGGGAAGAAACTGTGAGGATAATGTCCCTTAAAGTAGCTGACAGGCCTGCTTTTCCTCAAGTCCCTGGAGAGGGTGGAGAGCAGTTAAGACGCAGCAGCTGTGTTTGTTTTTTCTTCATTTATATTTTTTTTTTCACCCAGCAAAGTGCCGGGTGTTAATTCCTCTTGATTTGCTCAGTGCAGCCCAGTTTGGAGAGGCCATCCCTCGAATAGGGTTGATTAGACTCCTCTCCAGTGTGCATCACCCAAACACCACTAATTCCACTCTCTCCCAACAGTGTGCCTGTTTTCTGGTGCTACAAAGAATTAAGCTGAAACTGGTTAATGAGGCAAACTTGGTGCAGCCAAAGCTTAGAGACTTCTGTCAGGGCCACTGCACAGCTGGAGGGGATGTTCTTCTGGTGGGTTTGAGTAAATGTGTTGTAATGCACTGATGAACTCTGGGTGTCATGTAAGCCCAGCACTTCTTCACTCCCCCTGTATGTCCCCATTTCACTCTCCCTGCCCTGTGCTGCTCATGAGTCCTGGGAAGCTTGTGCCATGATCACCTCCCTCTCTATTCCCACACTACTCTTTCATGCACAGGAGGGATAACAAGGGCTGTCATTTGTGTTCAGGTGCAGAGAGGAGAAAAAATTGTGATTCAGGTTGGCTGAGCCTTCTCCAGAGGACTCTTCCCCTCCCCACAGGGGTGAGCTTTGCCCCTCTGCACTCTGAGCTCCCTCCCTGTTCCCTGCCAGCATGCACAGACATCCCACCACCTGGCTCTTCAGCTGATAAATCACCTCAGGCTTGTGGGTATGAGGAAGGACAGATAAGAACTTTTCACTTTAGCTCTCTTCCCTCCAGACTTGAAAGACATGGTTGTTATTTTGTCTTGAGCATTAGGCAGACTCCATCCATCTCTGGAATGGGAAAGAAATACCGGGGAAGGCCGGTGGAGCATTAGGAAAGCAGAGTGAAGAGGCTTTCACAGGAGACAGGAGAAAGGAGAGCTGGGGAAGGCCTGCTGCATCCCCCAGTCTGTCCTGGCATGGGACTGTCTGTTTGATCCTCGAGGGCTGGTGTCAGACAGATGTTAAATGTGTTGAGCAGCAATACCTTGTCGCTTTTTTTGAGCTGTCCATCTGGCAGCAGCATTGTCTTGCACACTGGGAAGGGGATTGATTACTTTGCCATGCTCAGCCAGGGTCTGACTGTGCTTTGGACCACAGAGAACAAGTGGGCCAGAGTGGAGAGCTGGTCTTTGCTGTTGCCAGGGGGAAGAGATTGACTTCTCCAGCATGGAAAGCAAAAGGAGAGCTCTCTCACCCAATATGAGAGGGTTCAGAGTGTAGCAGTGAGCAGATTGCAGCTCTGTCCTGCTTTGCTGCCTCAAAGAGTACACCCTGTGAGACATGTGGGAGGAGAGCAGCTGTGCTCCAGGGAACTCGGGGCATCCTTCCTGCAACTTCTCTCATGTCCCACGGCAGTAACGTTGCTGGAGATGAGAAACAGGCACAAGATGCTGCTGCTTCTCATACACGGATTTTGTGCCCCTCTCCTTGCCCTCCTCAAGGTCATTTGAGCCGCTGGCAGGGAAGGAGGAACACAGCCCACTTTAG
Organism: Manacus vitellinus; assembly: GCF_001715985.3. Classification (NCBI taxonomy): domain Eukaryota; kingdom Metazoa; phylum Chordata; class Aves; order Passeriformes; family Pipridae; genus Manacus; species Manacus vitellinus. The sequence goes on along the minus strand of NW_021939189.1, from coordinate 16,676,005 downwards.
GAAGTTTCCATCCTGGCTCACTGTGAGTGCTGGGAATGCAGACGAGGAGGTCTGGAGCCAGGCTGGAACATGTTCCTCTGGCCTTTCCCCTCTCCCTCCTCCCCCTTCCTGAGACACAGCACGCAGCCAGCTCCTCCAGGAGACGGTGCCTTTAAAGGGAACCTTATCTCAGAGCACTCTCCCCTTATCTGCAGCCCTCAGCCGTAGCCGTGCTCTCAGAGTGCTGACTGGGGACCTGCAGCTGCTGGCAGCAGCTTCCATCTGCTGCTGGAAACTGGAAGCTCTCTGGACTTTCCTCTCAGCCTGGCTGCAGCTGTGCATCCACCCCACCAGCCATGCACGGCCACGGGAGAGGGATCCCTCATCCCTGGAGAGCTTCAGCAGCACTGCAGGAAGGTGCCCCTTGGGTATCAGTAGCACCACGGAGGAGGGATCGTACAGTCCAGAGCAGGTCATACCCCCCCCAGTGAACACCCTCGGCCTTGGCGAGGTTTGCACAGCCCCGTGGAGGCTCCTTCTGCTGCATCCTCCCTGCTCCCGGGATTCCAGCACACCGGTGTGGCAAAGCTCCCAGGGGTGGGAGCGCTGGAGTGCTCTGCCATTTCCCTGCCTGATAAACGTGGGCCCAGCCGGAGCGACTGCCGGCTGCGGGATGTGCAGCTCATCCAGCCTGCCCTTCCCACCCCTGCAGGCTCTGCCGGCCGGGAAGCAGCCGCAGGGCTCAGCCATTGACCCTGATCTGCTAATGGGCGAGAGGGAGGGAGAAGAGCCGGTGCTCCAATCAGTCACTGGAGGGAAGCCGTGCCTGCTTTGATTAGCCAGCCATTTTTCTGGATACCACCCCAAAACTCCCTCTGCTATTCTGGAAGTGGGGAGAAACTATTCTGTGGAGAGATCTTTCAAATAAAAACAGGGGGGGTGAGGATATTTCCGCAGTGATTGAAGTGGAAAGACCAAGCTAAAAGGGGCGGAGAATATTTTGTTCCAGACAAGGTACTTCCTCAGCATGAGAGCTGGGCATCAGCACCCCACACAGTGGCTTCCTGCTCCCATCACTTGTTTGCAGATGGAGCAGAGCTTACCCTGACTAACAGCCAACAGCCAGCCCCTTGCCTCTGAGGCTGGCACTTCCATGCTTTCCAGAGCCAGGAAGGTGGGAAGGTTGCACCAGTGTGCCAGCTTAATTGACAGCTGGCACAGAACAGGGGATGTGCTGATGGATGAGAGGCAGCTGCCAACTTCAGATGCCAGCACTGGCAGGAGAAAGGGCCAGGAACAAGCCCGGCTGGCAGTGGGGAACGAGCCTGGGACATAACCAGGAGAGGGGGGTTAGTGCTTAACTCCGTGTGAAATCCTGGGAAATGTGGCAGGCCAGGTGGCTGGCTGGGAGGCTGCACTGCAAGGGCAGTGGAGTGCTCCAAGTCCTTGGTCTAGAGCCTCCTGGGAGCGGGACAGCAGGCTGTGCACTGCTCTGCTGACTGCTGGAAGGACTCACAGCCAGGTGGGAAGGGCTGAGCTCCTGCAGCTGGTAATTACAGGAGAGCAATGTCAGCCACTTCCCGGGCTGGCCAGGGAGAGATCCCCCTGGTTCCTGCAGCCCTGGCAGCCCGAGGTCAGCCGTGGTCACCCCTGGGAGCACAGACATCCTCTCGTGCTGCCCGAGGGTATTTGTGGGGCTGACAGCTCAGCACAGCCCCGCTGGCCGTGCTGGGGGTGATGGCACACACGGGCAGACTCGTGGCTTTGGGGCTGTCTCAGCCTGTCTGCTGGTCTTCCCTGATGCCTTTTCCAATGGTAAGGGTTTGCCAGGGCACCTTTGGAGTGCTGAATCAGAGCCAGGATGTGCTGGGTCGGGCACGTCCAGGTACAATTGCAGCTGCTCAGAGAAGCCTCCTGTACTTGTTATCAGCCCTGATTCCTGATGCTCCAGGTGATATGGCTCCCTACCTTTCCCTTAGCAAAGTGGTGCTGCTGAATCACACAGTCACACACTGGTTTGGGTTGGAAGGTAGTCATTTTGTTCCAACCCCCTGCCATGGGCAGGGACACCTTCCACTAGACCAAGCCCTGTCCAACCTGGCCTTGAACACTTCCGGGGATGGGGCAAAGACCCTGAAAGATCCTTACAATCAATATTTTCCCTTGATGCTTTCTAATTTTCTAATTAGTTTTCTCTAATTGCATCCCAATACATTCTGCTCCATGGTCCTCACCTCATCCCTAATGATCCTCAACACTTCCCTCCTCACCTTCCTCTCCACATCCAGCAGATCTGAAGAAGAGACAATTGCCAAATTCTTTGTCACTAGTCTTGTCAAAAGTGTTTGTATCCTCCATTTGGACCACAGATGGGATCTGTAATGAAATCCTGATGTTCAGATCATTTTTTGTCTCCCTAGTGGGGACAGTTACCAATAGTTCATTAAAAATTTGGACACCAGTCTAATCCTAGCAGAAACTGAGGTTCCTGGCATTTTAGGGAGATCCAAACTAATAACTGGGATATCAGACATCTGTTCCTGACTCTTTTCCATAATCAGTCTTCCCACTGAGGGCTGTGAAATGTTTGATGCCTCAGATTATTTTGTTTACTGCTGCTACAGCAGTTTACTACTGCTGCATTTGTTCAACATGCTCCTGAACAAATTCCCTGGAGGAAGTTACCAGTTTGTAGGTGGTCATGGAGGGAAACTTCACTGAATTCTCAAGTGTCACTTCATTCTGGAATGTGATGGTGCTGGGAACCCAAGTGTAGTGAAAGGAGGCAAAAATCTTACATTTTGTGAGATTTCAGGTATATGGGACAGAGATTGGGAAACCAGATCCCGTGGTTCTGACTTCATGCTGAGCCCTAAACTGATGGAATAGGCTCCTATCTGGCTTCTCCCCTCCAGGCTTGGAAGGCTGAATTGGTCAAGGTTGGTGCCCTGCATGTGCTTCATCCCATGCTCAGTTTAACCTTGTTGTTTTGAGGCATCCCACCACTCCTTCACAGGCTGCTGAGAAACCCTGAAGTTTTGGGTTTCAGAACAGCCCAACTTTCTCTCCCCATGTTGCTCCAGCAGAGCTCCTTGCCTGCAGCTGAATTCCTGTTCATTTTGTGGAGGGGAAAGCACCATAAATGCAGAGAAAGAAATAATTAGTGTTATTTGATGCTCAGAGTCATTCAGCCCTAGTGCTAAAGCTTTCTGAAAGGAGAACTTTAACGTTGTCTAGGAAGAGTGTCTCCACTGCCCTGCTGGTTCTCCTTGCCTGATCCCATATGTTGCAGCTGCTCCTGGTGTCTCCATCCTCTGCCTGACATGCTGTGTCCTGATTCCCATTTCTTGCTCTGCCAAAGCTTTGTGGGGTCAGGGATCTGGCTTCATTTATAATCACTGCTGACACTGAATTATGATTCTGCCTCAGGTTAGGAGAGCTCATGGAAAAGACACTCATTATAGTAAATGCAAACCACTGGAGCTCTGCACTGGTCCCTTCCATCCCTTCTTACAGCATGGCTTGCTTTCCAGGGCACAAATCCTGTGCTGCAGTTTTACCACTCCATTAGTACATTTTTGGGGGGAGAAAAGGCAATGTCAGCCTTCCTCGAGTCCTGCTGACCCTTCAGTGTGGGTCTGAGCCACTCCTCGAGTCCCTGCTTGTGTGGGATCTGCTGCATCTGCACCAGGCCAGACCCGGACTAGCCCACAGCCTGACTTCATGGAATTATGGAATCACAGAAGGGCTTGGGTTGGAAGGGACTGTAAAGCTCATCCAGTTCCAACCCCTGCTGTGGGCAGGGCCACCTTCCACTCCCAAGGTAGATGGTCTGAGTGTTCCCTGCCCTTTTGCACAGCTCTCATTCACGTGGTCTGGAGAGATCCAGGCTGAGGGTGCTCAGCATCCAGGAACAGATACCCTGAGACACTCAGCCCTCCTAAATTCACTGCTGATGCCCTGAACCAGTGCTGCAGCCACTGCTAGGGATGGAACAGTGTGTGCCACAAGGCTGGCTCCACATTCCCATTGCTTATTGGAGCCCATCTCTGCTTCCCAGTGCAGATCCAGTCTCGTGGGTGCAGCCTGGAGCCTCTGGAGGCACAGCCAGTGCAGACATGGCTCTTGCAAGGCGCAAGGTCAGGGAGGTTTTACCCCCCCAGAACTTCTCTGAATAACCATTCAGAGGTGTTGAGAGGGAGCTGTGCTGTGGCAGCTGCTGGGGGACTGCAAGGAATGACCAGTGCTGTCCTTCTCCTGTACTCCGTGTCCCCTGGTCGTTTTTCAGTGCTGCTCCCATCACTTTTGTTTTCTGCCCATTTCTTTTACACCAGCAGGGGCACATTCTCCTGCTGCTGGACTGGGGGTTTGCACAGCAACGAGGTGTTGTTAAATCAGCTTGAAGTTGAAGAATGATCCAGACTATGGAGGGCAAGGCAGGAGAGGTCGAGTGAGCAGGTTTTGAACTGGATTCCCAAAGGACTCCGTTTCTTTTAAAACTGCACAAGAAACCGAGCAGAGTAAATACGAGGGCTTAAAGCAGCTCTGTTTCTGTTTTGTAGTGCAGCTTCTCTATAGAAGGTTCTTCTGTAGAACTTCTTACCTTCTGATTCTCTGCTGGAGGGGATAAAAAAGGGAACAAGAATTGGGGGAGCACAGGGTGGAAACAAGCACTAAAAATAATATAAATGGCCATTGTAGGTTAACCGAGTATAGAAATGTCCCAATTTTAGTTGCTTGGGCTACTTCTATACTAGAGAGTAAAGTGAATTCAGAGAAAACTGCTGAGAATGATTGAGAGCAACCTGGAATAAAGGAAGAGCTCGAAATTCTTTCCTTTAAGGGGAAGAGATTAAAAGAAAAAAAAAAACCTGTAAAGTAATAAGTCAGCTAGAAAAAGATGAGGGCTGTATATATTTTTCCTGCCGTATTCAGCAAAGATATGGAGCAGTCACTGCAATTGAAAAGGCAGCAAATTCCAAATGCAGTCAAGGAAACACTCTTTCAGGCAGCAGGTAATGCAGGTATTCAGCCCTTGGAGCTCCTTCCACGGGCAGCACCATTCCAGGGCAGTTTGGGTGTTTGTGTGAGCTCCAAGTGCATCCAGGGCTACAAGGTGGACAACAGCTTTGGAAGGTTAAACACCACTCCTGCTTCCAAGTTTAAATCCATCTCTCACACATTCAGGGGAAGTGTTCCAAGGAGGTGGGTTATCAGCCCTCTGCCGGTGCCTTGTTCTGAATTAACTGGTCTTGGAAACTCCTTCTTTTGGGAGCAGTTGGACTCCACAGCTGATGTGGTTGGAGACCTTGTCAGTTGTGGTTTCAGCTGAAGAAGGTGAAATGATTCCATGTGGACCCTGGAGTGAGGGAAGTCAGGCCCACAGGCCAGGGGAGGACTGAATGAGGACAGTGGTAGGTTCCATTCCCAGCAGGGTTAAAAGGGAAGGTTAAATGGATGTAGCAGCAATGCCATTTCAGAAGGAAAATAGCAAAAATGGGGCCAAAGCAAGCAGCTTTGTTTAAATAATTTGATCAGGCAGTGTACCTTTTTGGAGAGAAATACCAATAAAATACTTTCTGATCACATGATGCAGCAAGAAGAAAAGGTTTGATGAGGGCTTTGTTAACATTTGTTGGAGCATTTGGTGTCTGGGTCTGTTCCAGCACTGGCAGACAGGGACTTGGTATTGAATGCCTGTTTCTTTTCAGGGGAACAGGATAAAAACCGTCCTGGGAAGGGTGTGGCCTTTTGAAAGCACTTTCTAACAGCTTTTGCTTTTTGGGTGGTTGGTTGGTATAGGTTTGCTGCAAGGAAAGGGTGGCAAGGTTTGAAGGTCTGTTTGAAGGACAGAAGAGCCCTGTACAGAGACTAAGGAGGGGAAACTTCCCTTGCTATTCTCCCTGTGGAGACCTACCTCCAGATCCAGCCTCTGAGGCACAGCTGGAGATACAGGACAGCAGCACCTTCTTATAACACCCCTGTCCTTTGCTTCAACATACAGCATCCCTCCCAAATGTTATTATTACTGTTACTACAATTATTGTAATATTGTTGTGTTGTACCCCTAAAAGAGCTGTGCAAATCTCCTCCTCCTGGGCTGTGGCTCTGGGGATCTTTTGCCTTGATACCTGTCATCAGGCAGCATTTCCTGTTGGATTTCTAATTAAAATGGCAGCCTTTAGGGACTCTGTTCCTGCCCAGCATGTATTAATGGAGGTTTAGGAATATTTTAGGTAGAGTTTAAGTACTGTTTTTAAACATCTTTGTTCTGACTTAGTTCATTTTTCTATAATCTATATACAACCACAGCAGGAATTAATCTGTCATACTTTCACAAATATAATCTACGCTGCTTGTTAGTTAAAAAACAGTCTTTCCTGCCCTAGATTCTTAAAGCAAATAATAAATGCACCCAGCCACTCCCCCCTTGGCTCTCCTGGGATGGGTGCAGCCTGTGTGGGTGTGTCTGAAGGTTATGGGAGGGTCCAGGTCCTCCGAGATGTGTCACACGGGGAGTTATTTTCACTGTGCTGTCCCCTAGAGAGATCCCTTCTCTCAGGTGCACGTTGCAGTGTGGAAAAGGTTATATTGCTATTATTATTCCAGGAGAGTACAAGGGTGTTTGTCTCCCTGTTCCTCATCCTGGACCGGCCGTGACACGTGTGACACACTGTATGAAAACACATTTGCATCACGGAAACCTTTCACTGTGAGGTCTCCCAAAAGATGATTCAGACCCTGGTTGGATATATTCAGACCAGTGTCTGTCCAAGCAACTTAGGAAAAACCCAACACTAACAGGGATTGGAGCTGGTGGTGCTGGTGCCCCGGGAGCTGCCTGCCCGCGGCTGGCACGGTGCTCCTCCAAATTCACCCGGGGCTGCAGCAATTCCAGCACTGCTGGGAAGTGCACCGGGCATTCCACCTGCCCTCCCTGAAATGTTCCCAGCAAGGACAAGAAAGAGTGCCCAGAGTGGAGCACAGAGACTTGCAGCAGGCTCAGCCCATGTGCAGGCAGGGCCCTTGTGCTGAGCATCCTCCGCTCTCCGTTCAGACACGAGGTCACGGCGCTGCAGCCCGAGGAGCTGCATTATCTGTGTCACACTCGCTGCCTCGTGGAGCAGGAAACCATTCACAGCTCCAGGCCTGCCAGGCTGCTTCCTTCCAGGGATGTTACAGTGACTAACAGCATCACAGGAGTCAAGGGTGGAAGTTGTGCTTGGTTGCCGTGGCTGTAATCGAATTAAAGCGCAGGATTGAGTTAGGTGGAAAGTGCTCAATCTCCCTGCAGAACATGAAGCATCCTGGCAGGCTGTGCCAGGCTGGAGCAGCAATAGGTTCTGCTTTTGGACAGAAATGTAATCAAACTATAAACTCTTCTGTTTCCAACTGCCTGAGCCCCTCTGGGACGTGGGGGGGGCCTCACCTGCCTGTGCAGACCTTGCCTGGCCTGTGCAGAGGGAATTGTTTCAAAGACAAACAGGCACTTGCTTGTTCCATTTTGGGCTGTGCATTTCTGGCTCAACTTCTTTCCGTGTGCTCCTACAGAAACCCAGATGGGGTTAGTAGTGGGATAATATGTGTGTGCTTTGCTGTCTTGATGGAAATGCAAACTGTGTTAAAGAAATAATGCTGATTGATCAAGAGCAAACTGCAGAGTTCTGTTGTTCTTCAGCAAGTCTGCAGTTACAGGGCAGGACCTGGTGAGTTGATAGTATATCTCAGGTGTTAGTCACGTGGATCCCCAAGGATCAGTCTTGAATTTTAAGAAATCTGTTATGAATTTTAAACTAAAAATTTCAAATGGGACTGAAAGGAATAAGAAAACAAAGGTCACTGCTGATTTCTTTTGTGACAGCTTTCTCTAGATTGGAAACGAGGGCTATTTTATAGGCAGTCTGAATTTTGAGAAGTCAGTTTTCTTTCTCATTTGAAGAGTCTCTTCTCTTGATCTGATTTTCTTTCTCCTGTGTTCTGGTTGTGTGTTTATGGATACAAATCCAGGTGGCAGTCCCTAGTTCCCTGAGTGAGGCTCCTGCATGGAGGTAAATGGGACAGGGAGGCACCTGTGGCAGATGAGACATTCATTTAGTCCACTCTCAAATGCTTCAGAGGGAGCATCTGATGAACTCCAAAACAACAGCTCCAAAATAATAAGTAAATTAAAGTTACTGGCTTTTAACTTTACTTCTCGATCAGGGATGTTCCACTAAGCTGTCACTTAAGGAAGGCAAACAGCTTCCAAACAGTGCATGGTATGGCCCAGCTTCGAGACCTGTGGTGCTGCTGGGAGGGAGGATTGGGATCCCCTTCCTCAGCACACCTGCTCATACAACTCTGTAGTTTCCTCACTGCAAACAGATCCGTGCTCTGAGGGAAAGGCTGACACTGGCCTAGGTAATGGCATACCCTGATCAATATTGCCATAAGTATTTTGTCTCATTACTGGTCCAAGCCAACTGTTTCAATTGACTTTGTGCCTGAGCTCAGTGCATTCAGGGGGTGTTTTCCCACTTAGCTCAGTGACTTTTTGATCAGACCACAAATGAGTCCTTCTGACATAGGCTGCAGCCTGGACTCACCTACATCATCTGAGTCATCCATGGATTACCTCACTGTGCTGCTCAGCTCCCTTTTCCAGCTCCCCTGAGTGCCAGCCAGCACAGAGCCACATGGACCACCCTCCCAGACCACTCAGTGCTCCTTCTGGGTGCCATCTCCAGGCCTTGAGGCCCCAGTTCCAAACCACTTGTGTTTCTTGCCCCTTTCTCAGGTATTTGTGCTCCCTTTCCCCCTGGCCTCCCAGATATTCTTTCCCTAAGCACATCTATGTATAGCTACTGAGCGACACAGACCTTTTGTCTGGTGACTCTGGTCATTCTTAAACTTCCAAAAAAGCCTGTGACCTATTTCCAGAAGTGATTCATTGCCAGCCTCTCAGGAGAACTACAATTCCCAAAGATGCAGATAAGAGCCAGGAGAGATTAAAACCAGCCTAGGCAGGTAAGGTATCTAATTCCCCCTGAGAACGAGACACCCAACCTATTTACAGCTCTGGGGGCTTGTTTTCTTTATCTTTTTCCAAAGACATTCAACTGTAGTGAGAGATCCTGTTGAAGACCTGAGCTGAAGGTATATGGAAACATAAGCCCTATGGAAAAGCAAAGGGGAGCTTCCTCCAAAGTCCTAGAGGTGCTGGAAAAAGCCCCGGCCCCAGTCCTGGTGTTGCTGTTCCCTGGGAGGTGAAAATGCCACCGTTCCTCTGCACTGGAGGCACCAGCCAGCTCCTGTCCCTGCTGTCTCACACCCATGGGAGTCACAGCCCGGCTCAGCAGGGGCAGAGTCCAACCCTAAATGTTTTTTCCTAGAGGTTTAAAGAGAACCACGCAGGAAAGACGGTCGTTTGAGTTGCGCTAGAAAATATTTTTAAAAGTCTGTGTCACGTTGCTGTGGTGACAAAAGTTCTTAAAATGATGAAGATTAAAGTCTAGGCTGGGAATGGTGGCATGGAGAGAGGAAGGGGGGCTGCTGTCATGACAACCTCAACTCCGGGAGTGCAAGAGGCAAAACACACGGTGGCAGCAGGATCTTTGGGGTTTATATATATCCATAAACATCTGCCATTTATACCAACCTTCTCAGGGCTAATTAGTCCTGATATTTCACCTTTCTCTGCTGTAAATATTTTCCAGTAGACACAAGTCTCTGAGGGAGAAGGCAAGAAAATGCTTTTTTTTTACCTTTCTTTTTTGCACCGGCTTTCTGCTGCTCTCTGTCCACGACCCCTCAGCTCCTACCTGGAGAAGAACTTCCATTAGGCAAAGTAAGCTGCCTGGGAAGAGTTAAATCATCTCAGGAGGAGGTAGAGGCTTGCATCATGTTCTTACAGAGCCTCACAGCACCGGCTGCAGCAGGATCCTGCTGCCTCCCTGCATGACAGACACACTGAGGCTTTTCTTGGACCTGAAGGGCACCTCCTTGGGCTCCAGCTGGTACCCACAGTCCATGGGCAGTGGTTAGAGCAGGACAGCAGAGCTGGCATCCCTAGGCTGGGCTCAAAACTTTGCTCTCAGCTTCCAGTGCAACCTCTGGCAAGTGGCTTTTCCCTGTTAAGTGCCTCGTTTGGCCCATCTGGAATAACAGAGCTCACACTGGAGACAAGGAAGCACACCAGATTAATGTCAGCCGAGCCCCCTGAGACCTTCACATGAAAACTGCCACAGCAGCACAAAGGATTATTATATTTTAAGTGTAAAATCTGCTTGGATATCTCTCTTTAACACCTGGCACTCGGTGCTCTTCCCTCAGACTCGCTGTTCCAGGCAGCCCTGAGCCAAGCACATCCCCAATCTCTTCCCCTGTGAGCGTTAAACCCAATGAATCACAGCCCTGACTCTCCTCTCGCTGTGACTCAGGGCAGCATCAGCAACTCCGCTGACATTGATTATGTCATTTGGTGCAAAGCAAGCATAAAAAGAGAATCAACCCCAAACTCTTGCCTTCATCTAAAACTTGATCTTCTGGCTATAGTTTTCCTTGCTGGCGCAGCAAAAAGTAGGCAAAACCAAATCCCCCAGCACCCCAAGCTGTGGAGCACAGCCTGAGCCTGCACAGTGCCTGCAGCTGTAGCTGTGCTCCACAGATGATCTCCCGTCTCCAGCCCATCTGCTGTGCTGCCTGGTGCTCTCAGCGTTGTCCCAACACAATCTGGATCCCAAACTCCCTCCTCCTGTACCACTGAGCCCTTCTGCTGAACACACTGTGATGAGCACAGCCCAAGGCTGTCTGACCCAGAGCTGATCCTTCTCAGGGGCCTCCCACTTCCCGGGACACTGCGAAGTAAATAAACCCCACTGCGTTCCTGTACAGAATTCTGTTCCTTAGCTGAGCATATTTTCAGCAAGATGAGCAACAGTTGCCTCAGAAATTTAGAGTTTGCATCTTTGGATGTTTTAGTGGCAAGAACAGCATTTTGTCCATTCTTCCCAAAGAAAAATGTTTCCATTCTTCCAAAAGGTGTCCATTCTCCACCAAAACCTGGGGAGTTACCTGAGACAGCAAACCTTTTGGAGTAAAATCAGTTTATATTTTGGCACAGCTTAAACGTGACATCACTGGAAGAATAACTGGGAAGTTGGGGAGGGTAAGGAAGGAGCAAATGTAGGGGTTGATGATGCCTTTCCCACAGCAGCACCAGGAGAGGGAAAGGAGCAGCTGAGCCCTTTTGTGTTGTCTTGCTGAAACATTGTGTTTCCCAGTGGGGTGGGTTTACTCAACGGGTGGAATTCCTGGGGGAGCTGCCCTTTCCCTCTCAGCTCTGATTTCCTGTGTGTCCTCACAGAGTTGCTCAGGGGGTTGGCTCTGTGCTCCTTGTGGATGCTCATGGCTTCCATGCTTCGGTGCTCTAATGTGCATAATGCTCTGTGTGCCTGGAGAGGATTTCTCCTCCTGGGGAAGCCAGCCCATCCTGCCAGTTGTGCATGTTGTTTGTCCCTCTCCTCACTCCAGCCTCCCAGGATGGATCTGCACATCAAGGCTCCCAAGCCCTTCCCCTCTTACGAGGGTTGTGTCAGTCAAGACTCATGCTGAGTGTGGAGAAGGTGACATTTGCCACAAGAATTGGCCCTGGCTTTGTGGTAGTGATCCCAAAATTAGCCAAACCACTGTTTTTTTCAATGAGCTGCCTTTAGTTTGCCTGTTGGCCAGAAAGAGTAAGAGCTTGTTGTCCAGGCTGGTTTCAGAACTAAGCAGGATGAGGCCCAGCCAATGATTGTAAAGGTAATCCAGAGAGACACAGGAGCTGCTGCACAGCCACCCTCAGTAATCTGGGTAACTACTTTAGGCTCAGAAAAGCTCTTGGCAGTAACCACCTATCCCCAGTATATCAGGAGATTAACACTGAGGTTTGAAAAGGCAGCTAATGCCTCTGTGAGGAAAATGTATCTTTACCTCTGTTATCTACAAAAGCCAAAGAAAAAAAGGAAGAGTAAAAGACATGTCAACTTTCCTCCCCGTAGTCCACAAATACTCTTCTTAAATATAAGTAAACATGAATTTCCTCACAGCAGAACAACCTTGACTCTGACCCTGGAGCACTCAGAACAACATACGATACTGTTTTGATTCTCTTTGGAGATTTGTATTTCCTTTTCAGGCCTTTGGTTTTTTTAAGGCATAAATGAAGAGTAAATTCTTTGCTTTCTATTAAGCTGGAGCAGTGTCACAGCTCCTTGATTATCCACAGGGGATTTATCACAGTTGTAGATTAACCATCATGTGGATACAGACACCAGCACTGGCTCAGGACCAGCAGGGCTCTCAGTCTGGATGTGGTGCTACTGAAGTCCTGTGATGTTGCTGGTAGGGCAGTGAGCACTTTCACTGCCTCCCTGTGGTGCAGAGTCTGTTCAGAAAGGCCATGGATGGAAGGGATTCTGTGCAGAGACAGCGTTCAGCTGTCAGCTCTCCCTGGCAGGGTGTGCAGCTCCAGCTCAGCCATGCTGGCTCCAGTCAGGATCATCAGGATGCCTCTGTATCGCTGTCCCCAAACCCCCAGGACAACCCATTTGTTCCAAGCATAGCACCTCCAGTACATAAAAAGCCAGCAGGGATGTGCAGTCACATCCCAGCCTGGCTGTGCAGTCACATCCCAGCCTTGGATGTGCAGTCACATCCCAGCCTGGATGTACAGTCACATCCCAGCCTGGATGTGCAGTTGCATCCCAGCCTGGATGTACAGTCACATCCCAGCCTGGATGTACAGTCACATCCCAGCCTGGATGTGCAGTTGCATCCCAGCCTGGATGTACAGTCACATCCCAGCCTGGATGTACAGTCACATCCCAGCCTGGATGTACAGTCACATCCCAGCCTGGCTGTGCAGTCACATCCCAGCCTGGATGTACAGTCACATCCCAGCCTGGATGTGCAGTTGCATCCCTGCCTGGCTGTGCAGTCACATCCCAGCCTGGCTGTGCCTGCTGAGCCTGCTGAGCTGGGGAGCTCAGTGCAGTGGCAGGGGCTGTGTGGAGGCCCAGGGCTGGCAGAGTGTGCCTGGAGGGAGCTGCCTCCCTGCACAGCACTGCCCCAGGGTCCTCTCCGTGGAGCACTCCAGCCTCTGTGGCCCCAGACAGACAGTGGCATGGCCCTCCTGGATCACAGGAATTCTGGTGGGCTGTAGTTTGGATAGCCCCACCAAGCCATGTGCCAGCACAAACCAACATGCCTAATTAAACACTCAGCTTTGATTCCATCACAGCCCTGCTTTCACTGCCAGAGCCAGGCCCCACTTCACCACGGGGTCCTGGATTTCTTCCAGCTCCAGAGCTGAGGTTCAGGGAATGCTGCAGTACAGAGCCCATCAGGGAGGACTGCACCGAGTCATTGGGGGCTGACAGCATTTCAGATTCATTCTGATAGGATCCCGATAGCTTGTCCCCTATAAGTGGGATTTCCAAGATGGAGCTCTTACATAACATGTGGAGATGACTTTGTTGAGGGAAGTTTTGGTCCTCCCACTTTCCCAAGCTGTCCTTTCAGAAAGCATGCAATGTGTCCTTCAGCTGGAAGGACAGAACTGATTTTCTAGCAGGGATTCTGAAACCACAGCTTGTTTTGGACTGTCAAGAAACAGGGATATAAGCTCTGTCAAAGAATGCCCCTGAAAAGAGGTGATTTTAAGTGTGAATCCATGCTTTGCCCTTCTCCTCCTCTTCCTTCCCAGTCACAGGCAGCAGAGGCAGAAAGCACAAGCAGTTCTGGGGTGAAGGAGGTGTGATACTCTGGGACCCTGCCTGAGTCGTGTTACAACAGGACAAAAATCCCTGAGTGTTAATGATGAAAACCAGAGAAGCTCCAGTTACCACTCATGGACCAGCTGTTCTAGAATGTTCCTTCCCCACCTCTCCCTGGCAAGCTATAGAATTGCTGTAGGGCACTGCAACACTCTCCAGCACATTCCTGGAGTCAGTATTCCCTGGAACACAAGCACCTTGTGTTCCCTGGAACACAAGCATCCTGTTTGCAGTAGGATCCTCTCAGGGGAAGGTGTTTGTTCACACCCTTGCACAGTTATTCCTCTGTGCTGCACAGCCAGTGTTGCCTGGTTTTCCCTTGCTTGTGAATGCAAATGTATTCCAAGGAGGGGCCATGAGCTGGTACCTCCTGAGACATTTGGGATTGGAGTTGTTTTACCTGCAGTTCAGACATTTACACTTGGAGTTCATAATCTGGGCTTACTTAGGGGAATTCCTGAGCCATGGTGCATCTCCCCAGGTTAAACCGTGCCACAGCCCAGGTGTGTCACCCTGGGGGTGTATCCTTCCAGAGACTCCAGTGAGACAGCCCAACCATCATATAAGAAGCTGCATATCCATTCACCTGTCCCCTGAGCCATCCATTCCCTCAGGCTCTTTCTGTGCTTTTAATCTATTATAGGAAGAAAGGCACTTCCTCAGTCTGACAGGGCTTCACCCTGTCCCTGGCTGGAGTTCCCTGGGTTACAGGAGGGTTGGAGCTCTTTGAAAACACACAGAGGTGTGAGAGGAAAAGTCATTAGCACAGTAAAAACCCTGGTGACACAAAAGATCCATTCAGAGGTGCTTCTGCAAAGTGCTGTTCTGGCTTCATTAAAAGCACAGCCCCTGGCTCTCCCTCCCACAGCCTGGAATCACTTTGGGTTATCTAAATGAGAATGATCAGTTCTGCAAGGGGGAGAAAAAAGAGGAAACCAGGAGGAATTATTCTTTATGAATTATGTGCTCAGCTTTCATACTGACCTATTGAGTCAGCACTGAGAGCTGGATTTCCTAGAACAGCCTTTCATGCTGCATTTTGGATATGCTCTTCTTTTCAGCCCAGAAATACCACTAGAATGGCCTTTCTCACACTGACTGGCATTGTGGGCTCCAGCTGCATCTTGGATGCTGCAGAAATAATGGAGTTTAGCAGCAGTTATCCAAATCATTCATCCTTCTGGTTTCCAGCATCCTTCTGTGGCTCCCTCCCAGCCTGGATTGAGCATGTTAACCCTGCTCTGAGCACATGACCTCGTGGCACCCTGATTAGGTGGGGAGGTGTTAATATCTGGTGTGGAAACAGGCATCCAAATTGAACAGCCAGCTCTGACAGCACAGTGATGAGCCAATTCCAACTGGCAAACCGTGATTCCTTCCCTTGATAACAGTGATAACAAAAGTTTTCTGCCTTTTTAGCTCTTGAACTGACTCACTGTGGGAGGAGAGGGGGCTGATCCGTGGTACAGGCAAATGTGGCAGGTACCCACTGCCATGGGTGGTGGGAGGAGCAGGACTGTTGCTGTTGGAGCAGCCAGGAGTTGTATGGATTTAGCCATACAGTCACACAGCACACCCGTGGCCTGTCCCAGACACCTCCTGACAGGCATTTCCCTCAGAGTCACCTTCCCCTCTGGAGGTGATTCCCAGGGGAGTCACCTCAATCCACCTGTGCCCAGGCTTGGAGGAGCCCAGGCTCTGCTGTCTTACATACACCTGGGTCAGGGTCTGTGTCCCTTCTGGCCACTGCCTGTGAGGAAGTTGTGTCTGCAGGTTTATTTACATCCCAAGAACTGACAGTTAATCCTGCCACATCCCCAAGGAAATGGTGAGACTGGACAGGTGTCACTGTGTGCTCTGCAGGGCTCATTGGAGGTCAGCTGTACAACACACGGGCTCACACTGTGGAGAGGTGTGGTGGCAGGGCAGGGACAGGACGTGTGACCGGGCAGGGCTGGAGCAGCCGAGGTGTGAGGGCAGAGCTGTGGAGGGGACAGGGCAGGTGACACGTGGGCCAGAGTGAAGGGGCTGTGGGAGGACTGTTGGGGAATCCAGAGAGAGCACAAGGGGCTACTCAAGCTCTGTGGGAAGCTTCAAGCAGGATTAGGACAGAGCTAAATGAAATAATCCTGTGAGGGAGCACCATCCTCAGGTCAGGGAGGAAAGGCAGGGATAGAGCTGGGACATGCAGTCTTACCCGATTCACTGTAGTCTTCTTTGCTCCTCAATTCCTCTACTTTTTGTTCCCTTCCATTAAATCCAACTAGGACATGGTGTCACCAGACTGCAGGCTGGGCTGCACAGCAGGCAGGCTATGTGTGCCTTCAGCCCAGGCAGGGCTCCTGAGCAGGCCTGGCCCTGGCTGCTGACAGCAGGGAGTCTCTGCTCCCTTCACACACCGCTGGCCGAGTGTTTCCCCCTCCTCTGCCAGAGACGGCAGGTCTGTGTGTGCGAGGAGCAGGGATTCACATTCCTCCAGGTGAGGTTCCAGGGCAGGACACATTGGCAGGGCTGGGCCGTGGGTGTTGGACCTCCATCCATCCCAGCACTGTCCAAACTGCCCTGGTGACACGGCAGCACATGGGGAGGATGCCAGATGTGTTCAGTGTCCGTGTTTTCGGGGGATGCACTGGAAGCCAGCACACTGTGTGGTCCTTACATATCCAAACCACTGCCAGGCTGAATCGCAGCATTATTCAATATCCTGAGTTGGAAGGAACCCACAAGGATCATCAGGTCCAGCTCCTGGCCCTGCACAGACACCCCAACAATCCCACCCTGTCCCTGAGAGCATTGTCCAAATGCTCCTTGAGCTCTGGCAGCCTTGGTGCTGTGCCCACAGCCCTGGGGAGCCTGTTCAGTGCCCAACCACTCTCTGGGGGAAAGACCTTTTCCCAGTATTAGGAAAGTCACCTCTCTCCATGAACTGTGTTAATGGCAGAAGAGGCTGAGCCACACAGGGCCAGCAATCCCTCTGCAGAGCCCACCTCAGGTAGGGAAAACTAAACCTGGATGGATACAGAGCTCAGGGTAGGAGCCACCACATGCCCTGTGTGTCTGTCATCACAAAGCTGGGCATTAAAGAGCCAAGCAGCCCAAAGTCTCCACAACACTCCACTGTAGGGAAAACAGTGTCCCTCATGTGCCTTGGCTGCACATGCAGCGTGGGGATAGGGACCCTCGAGACCCGACTGCAGAGCTGTGTACAGGTTTCTGGGCTTCCTTGCTAAGAACTCCTGTACAGCTCTGCCATGCTTCTCTGTTCCTTGCCTACCTTTGCTGGGATACAGCAGAATACAAGAAATACAAGAAAATAGATGAATCAGATCCTCTTCTAGAAGTCTCTGCTGAGTTTGAAGCTGTTCTTTCTTGCATTTGATATGTGCAGAGACTGCAGCTGACATCCAGTACAAAGACAGCTGCCACCATGGGTCACTGTGTAACATATATTCAGCAAGAACAGAAATCAAAGAAGGGCACTGCAGTTAAAAGATGTAATGATAGAGTTTATTTCCGAGGAGTGGCTAATGTTCCAGAAATATTTGCAACCAGCTTATTTTATAAAATGAGTTATGGAGCTTTTAATGTTAAATTAGAAGGCAAAAACACAGGGCAAGAGAGGTGAATGATTATGATTTTGTATTTTGGTTTTTAATCTGTTTTTCAGCTGGTTCTGCTTGCATACTGTGCCTGACCTGAGCTGATGCAGCCTTTTCTGTCACTTTAGCAAGTTCTTGACCCTGATACTGTGTCTAATTATGTTGGGTTGGTTGTTTTTGGGGAGCTGCCATCTAATCTGCTCCCTGTCGGCCCCTGCAGATCTTCCACATGACCTACGATCTGGCCAGTGCCGTGGTGAGGATCGTGAACCTCATTGGGATGATGCTGCTGCTGTGCCACTGGGACGGCTGCCTCCAGTTCCTGGTGCCGATGCTGCAGGACTTCCCCGACGACTGCTGGGTGTCCCTGAACCGCATGGTGGTGAGTGCCAGCCCTGCCGGGCCCTCGGTCACCCTACCCAGCGCCCACATGCCATCCGCCAGCTTCCCAGTGCCCCCCAGTATCCAGCTCTGCGGGCACGGAGGCGCCTGGGAGGCAGATCCTGCAGGGAGAGGTCCCGGGGCTGCGGAGCAGGACCCGGCCCGGCAGAGCTGCTGCGGGTCCTGCTGTGGAAGGCAGGAGCCAGGCTCCCCCTCCTGGCTCCAAACAGCAAGGAGCAAGGGTGGAAACGGCTTTCTAAGGGCTTCTGGGCATCCTGAGCCAAAGGAAGAGACAGAGGGGGTCCTGGAACCGTAGCTGGGTCTGATCCATCATTCACATCACCGGTCCCAAAAAACTGGGAAGCCCTCTGCTCCATATCCTCTTGAAGGGCCGGTGTGATCACCCTCCCTTCCCTCCATGGAGCTGCACAACATCCCATTAGGGTGGGCTCACACAGACCCTGCCGGGCCACAGTTGGGCCTCCCATCATGGGATCAGGAGCCAGACTTCCCAACGCCATCCCAGGCTGTGCTGCTCCTCTGCTGTTTGCTGTGAGGGAGTTTGATACCATATGGTAAATGCACGGGGAGTTCATGGTACCTTTCAACCATCTTGCTGAGAATTCAGGATCTTTTATTCAAAGGGACAATGTCCAGTTGATTAAACAGCAAAAACTGACAAAGCTTAAAAAATTGCCTCTCATTGCAGCTCTTAACCTCCAGATTCCCCCAGCCAATTTCTTCTGAAAAAAAAAGGAAATAATCAGGCACTCGGGCAGAACAGAACAAATGTAAAATGTATAAGAGCTGTGCCAGCTCGCCATGCCTCCCACATGCAGAGCTGTGGGCACTTGCTGCCTGTGCCTGAGAGGAGTGAGCATCCATGAAAAAGTCGTCTGTTTGGGGTTTATTTATTCATTTCTTCCCTCTGCAATAATCGTTCACTTCCTGCTGCTGAAAGGTGCCAGACTGGCAGTTCTGGAGTCTGGAACCCTCTATTTATCTCCAGCAGAAGAGCAACCCATGCAGCAGCTGCCTGGTCTTCCCCCATGCTGCCTTTTTATTATTTATATGGCAGGAGCAATCAAAGATCAGGGCCCCCTTGTGCTGTTCAGGTTCAAGAGGACACTCAGCTCATCACCCTGGGGAGCTCAGAGGTGCAGGCTGAACCCATCCCCATCCCATGAGGAGACTTGGCTGTGGTGCCCTTGCAGGACAGGTTCAGAACAGCACATCTGAACCATGTTTCCCTTATCCCAACATCCGGCTGCTGGTTGATGGCAACAACTTCTCTTTGCTCTTCCCATCCATCCCTCGGGGAAGAGGTAAAAGCTGGGGTTGCAGCTGCCCTCGGGGTAACTGTAGGCAAGGGCAAAGGTCTTGAAAAGTGGCAGAAGGCAGGACAGAGGAAGAAGAGATTTAGCCAAGGCACCTTTCTAACAGCAACACTGGGGAGAGGGGGAAAGATGCCTTCCAGAGGCAGGAAGGCTCAGCAGAATCTCCAGGAGGGGCAGGGTACCATGCTTCTATCTGGAGCAGAGCTTCACTCATGCTGCAGTCTTGTCTTCCCAGCCTTGAGAGCCTGTGAATCTGGGAATTAAACTGGCCTTGTGTGACTTTTCTTCTTCTTTGCAGCTAAATCACCTTCTTTTTTTTTTTTTCCACTTAATAGAAGTGGAAAAAGAATTATTATCTCTGAAAATGGAGCCTCAGGAGACTGGGATTGAGAACTGGAGAGATGGTTATATGGTTATATGCCCCACCTATAGTTCAGGTGGCTTCCACTTCAGGAATATGCCAGCCCCAGAATAGCTTGAGATGGGAATATTTAAAAAGGAGAGTAATTAGTTCTTCTGGAATCAGATAGGTTTTTTTTTTCTCACAATAATGTTCTTTAATCTCCTGAGACAATTTCCAGATGTGTCTTTGGGACCAGTGATGGATGTGGATGGGATTTACATATGGTCTGAAGTGAAGTAATAGCAGAGGCCACTGAGTCAGGAGCAACAAGAAACTGGAGGTCTGGGCTCTTCTCAGGCTTTGGTGCCAGGATGTTGATGGAAGTTTCCAGAATGGCTCTGCTTGAGTGCTGTGATGGACAGGGTTGGGAGGGGAGAAGCCTGGATGGCATCAGTCTGTGACAGTAGGTTGGATTCTGGGACATTCTGTACTGACCTGGTCATAGCTTTGAGGAGATAAATACACTTGGTGCACGACTGCCCTGATTACACACAGGAGCCACAAAGCTGGGATGGAACCACTGTAGAAAAAGAGGAATCTTCTGAAGCTGCTGTAGGCAAGGGGAGCTGGAAGTGAAGTGCCAAAAGCTTCAGAGGCTTTCTCCTTGAGTGTGCTGGTGCTGCTTTTCCACTGCTCTGGGGTTTCCCACCTAGTCATTGGCAGTCCATAAAACCAGCTCTGATTTCGATGCAGCAGAGAAAGGAGATTCATCATCTCCCATCTGCTTCCTAAAGATTTGATCCTCGTCCAGGGGATTTGTGAAGGGCCTGGTGTTGCCAAAATCATATCAGGGGCTCGATAAATCCCTGAGTCCACTTCATCTTGGTGTTTTATACATGCACCATGTTCCATCTTTAGCAATTGTGAAGGAACTGGTCTCTGGATGACTCCTGAAATGGCAGGGAAGGATGTTTTCAGTATTAATTGCTCAGCCCCAGTCCCAGGGGCTTCAGCATTAGCTTCCCTGCAGTGCACTTTATTAAAAACTGGAAGCACTGGTGAGTCAGCTGCTGCTGTTCCCCGAGACCCTGCCCTGGCAGCTCCATCCCAGGAACCCGAGCTCTGCTGAGACCTGAAGGCTGCTGGAAACACGTGGCTCATTCCCTGGGGTGTTGTGCTGAACTGATAAACCCTGCAGGGAAGGCAAATATCCCTGTGGCAAACTCAGCAACCTTGCACAGGAAACACTGATCCTCCTTCCTTCCCCCAAAGGGAGGGGAGCAGATTCACTTTGAGCTTATGCCCCCTCCCTGCTCACAGCACTTTCTTGGGGCGTTGCTGATAGAAAGCAGGAAGAGAGAGGGATGCAGCACGTGTTGTGGGAAGACAGAGCAGTCCTGCATGGCTGTGCTGTGTGATTCCTAACTCCCCCAAGCCTCTGGGCCAGCAGGTCCCTCCTGCCCTCCCTCAGCAGACATTAAGTCTGAGTAGTGATTATCATGTTCTGTAAAATCTGTTAGGGAGCAACAAGAACAGGGCTGCTCCACGATGGGATGTGAGCCAGGAGCTAAGGGCAACAGGCACAGGCAGTGCCCTCACCAGCCAGGGCACAGTCCTGCCAGTCCAAAATCAGGTGGGCAGAGCAGAACTGGTGATAACTGGGGCTATTGACTGTTCCAGGGAAGGCAGGGTGACAGTCACATCCAGGGTCTACCCAGGGAGTCCAGCTGGGAGTAGCATGAGGTGGGAGCAGAGGCAAGGCTGGAAACAAGGGCACAGCACGTGCTCAGTGCCCAGGACATGGGTACAGTGAGCTCAGGCAAGGTGTGGGTGCCAGGCCTGGAGCAGAGTGTGCTTGGGGGGGTCCCAGGCAGGGCTGACTGGGGCAACTGGGACTGGTGCCCTCAGAGTCCTGGGAAACTCCCTGCTGTCAGGTGGAGGCCACACGGAGCTCTCCTTGGAAACAAGCCCAGAACAGGCGGTTCTGTCCATTTCTTCCCCCCAGGTGTGTTTTCCCGGCCCAGCAGTTCCAGCGCTGTCCAGGGGAGGGCAGGGGTGGTCAGAGCCCTTATTTCACAACTGGGTCTGAGGGCAGTGCAGTAGCAAACCCCGAGAAACAGCTCAGTGGCCAGATAAGATTACTGCTGAGACGCACACGGGAGCTCACAAGGCTGAAATATGGCCTGTCACCACTACAGCTCCTTAGTTCTCTGAAAAGTTAATGGTGTAAGTCAGGCATCCATTGTGCCCGTAGACTGTGCCCCAGCCCAAGAAGTTCCAGTGCTTCTCTGTGTCTCTTCTTCTCTCACTAATCTTCTCCAGTGAGGATTCAGCCAGACACACTCAGTGCACATCAGAACCAGAACACCCTGTAAGACACCATACTTTTCCTCGAGCTGTTTCTACACTACAGACACTACAGAACCCAGCACTGCCTTTGAAGAGTTCCAGGAACGTTGTCTCCAAGTATTTAAAGGTGGATCTGAGCAGAGGCATTGCAGTCCAGGCTCTAATCCCAGAGAAACCCTTCTAGCACTGCCAATGTTGATGTTAAAAGCAAACTAGTCTGAGAAAATTCTTCCAAGTAATTTTAACTCCCTTTTGCAAACGCTCTCCGTGCCTGGCATGTGTCTGGGATAACACCCCTCTTGACTCTGTTCAAGCACAGATCTGTAGCTCCATTTTTGCTTGCTTTGGGATTTGGTTAACAAAGAGTCATTTTTTTTCCCTGCAGTTTAAAGCCTCATTTACCTCCCCTCATGGGCCATTTTAGCCACTCCAGTATATTTGAAGTGGTACAGCCCTCCCACCATGGGGACTGGTGGAGTGGGATATTATATAGGGGTGTGGCTCTTATGGAAACAGGCTGTGCCAGGAGGAGGCACCTGGTGCTGGTAAACCTGTGTCCACAGTATGTTTGGAACCACCATTACTAGCCTGGCCTAAACTACTGCATTCTTCACCTCCCTGCTCCTCCTATGGAGAACAAAAAGCCTTAAATCTAAAGTTATTCTAAACCTATAGGCAAGGAATCGTCACATAGGCAGTGCCATGAGTGAGAATCCAGTGCTCTTTACAGATTGTATCCTAAAGGTCATTGCTCTGAAAGGTTTCCCCTTCACAGAAGTGCCTCTCTTTGAGCAGTCCTTGGTCTCCTCTCCCAGCAGACCACGCTGCTCAGGATTTGTTTGAAGCACTCCATGTTTTCCTGCAGCTCTGGCCCCTCAGCCTGTCTTTACTCATCCGTCTCCTCAGTCTGTCCTCACATGAGTGCTGCTCATGGGAATTGAGGTTGGGACTTGTGACTTCCCAGGGAGCCAGAAGTATTTCTGCAGGCTACAAGGGCTCAGTATGTTGGATGTTAGAGTTTGGGATGACTAATTCCTACAAAACACTGGCAAGCTTCTTTGTAAACAGCACTCCTGAACAGCAAGTTGCTGGAAGAATGGCTTTTAAAACTTGAGCCTGCCTGGTGCCCAGATGTTCACTGCCATTAGAGACCCTGGCAGCCAGTTTTCTAATACATCACATTCTAGCTCAGCTATTCTTATTCTGTCTGCCCAAATTCCCTTCGGAATTTCACCTCGGCATTTCTTTCCTCCCTGCTCTCAATTCTGTTGTGGAGGTGTGCTGCCCTGTTAAACTACTGCCACACTGAACTCAGAAAGCAGCAGCATTTCTGCAACATCCAGTGAGAAATGGGAAAGGAATTCATTTAACAAGGAAGGAATGGGACAGGACACCTGCCCTGCCCTCTCTGCCCCAGTAAAGCTGGACACGTGCTTCCCACTTTTACAGCCGATGCACCATTTTAAGCAAAAGTTGTCTCAGGATTCCAACTTCTCTGCTGAAGCAGGGACATGGATGGGCTAAAGCCATGGATTCACAGCCATTCTGTAAGTGCAGGGGCTTTAGCTGCCAGTACTCCAAGGCTGAGGGAAAGGGCCTGTGTCTCATTGAAATGTTAGCACTGAGGCTGCAGGAATGCCTGTGTGAGCTGCTTAGTGCCTTCATGGATCAGAAGTGAGTCTCCAAAATGACAGAAAACATGGAGGGTGAAAAAAAATGCCTCCCCCCTCTCCCAACTTCTTAGGCTAGGACTCTTGGAGCCACAACCTAGGCATGAAGGAGCAAGAGGATTCACTCCTTTGGCCCTTACACCTGAGGCAGCACCATGGCCAGACCCTTCCTGCTGCCCTGGACAGAGCCACAGGTGCCCTTTGCCCTCCCCTGTTCCTGGCTCCCCTTTGGGCTGCAGCTCCTCACACACACGAGCAACTGCACAGCCAGGAGCAGTCACCAATGGCCACATTGTCTCTTGCCCCCTCTCTCTTGGCTCGAGGGTAGTTTTTCCAGGGGAGCAGGTTCCTGCTTTGTTAGGAGGTGAGCCCAGACAGGCTGGCGCCAGCAGGGAGCAGGTTGCAATCTCTGCTGGGCTGTGAATGTGCTGCTTCTCCTGTGTCTGCTCTGCTGGCACTGCTGTGGCTTTGCCCTTCTTGTTGCAGAGTGAATCAGGCCTCTCTTGCATAATGTAACTGAATCTGGCCCGGTAACACTAACCCTGTCTTTGTCCACGTGCTTATCTCCTAACCAGGCATCAGCTCCCTCCAGAGGTCCCAGCTCTGTGCCACAGCTCCCAGCAGCAGGGCTGTGCTTTGTCACTGTTTGCTACCTGTAAGATGACTGAAAAATTTCCATCTGCATCAGTGGCTCTCAGAGCTTTTTGCAGGGATCTTCCCCACCCACCTCACCGTGCTTGCACACCTCCAAGAGGTGCCCAGTAAATCCAGGGGATCCCAGCCCTGCTGGGCACTGCTGCTGAGGCTGATGAGTGGAGGTCACACAAGTGTTCCTTGGCTGTTTGACCAGCCACCACCAGGCTTTCTGTGCAGTGACCTTCCCAGTTGCTGTGTACATGTGTCTGCACAGCTACATCCATAACGTTCACACCTTCCTAGGAGCAGAGAGCAGGCTGAGGAGTGCTCAGGTCGCGTGCTGCCATGAGTGTCACGTAGCACAGGCATTTTTCACATGCCTTGGAAGAGCAATGTGTGATGACAGTGCATTTACTTTACAAGGTTTTATGGCAAGGACTTGCTAGCAGATAGTACCCACAGGACAGCAAATGTACCTTGAGCTGTTCCATGAACTCAAGCTAATCAGAATAATCATGAATCTTATGCTGGTTTTTCTCCCTGTGCCATGATGTAATTGCTGAGGTGCTGCTTGTGTGAGTTGCAGTGGCAGAGCACAAGGTGTCCTGGAGGAGCCTCTGCCTTCCACTGGCCTCTCCTGGCAGGTTATTGCTGCTCTCAAATGAGACCATTTGTAGTTGTCTCAGCTCCCTGAAAAAAAGCCCCGTTTTACACTGAGAAGAACTTGCTGTCCGCACATTATCAACTTCATTTTCTGCCCTTCCCACCTCCTCAGGTAATGACCACAGATCCTGACCATTTCCTAAATTGCTGGGGAGTGATTTTCCCCACTCTAAGATCTTGCTGCCAGTAACCTTGCTCAGGCAAGGTTTTACCAGTCTTTTACCAGTTCTGCTTTAAAGTCCATTTCCCACTGGAGTAATCACTCCCTTCAGTTCCTTCTCCCACATGTGGGCCATTGTGAAAATATCCCAGTGCATCATCTCAGTTTATCCCAGGTTAGCAGCATGTCAGACAGTCTGGCTTCCTTGCTGGAAAGAGTACATGGAATCGGGAAGAACTGTGGCCAAAGTAGGTAGTGTCAGATGACTAAATCCGTGCTTATTTTTCCAAGTGGAGCGTGCCCAGCTGCTCCAAGCCACCGCAGAATTAAACTGCCTGTTTAACATATGGAGGTGCTTTAACCACGGATTTTGGGGTGCAACGTTGGGTGTGCTTTTCCGAGCCGTGTCCGTGTGTGGCACCCCGTGTCCCGTGCTGAGGCTGTGCCCGTGTGTCTCCACAGAACGACTCCTGGGGGAAGCAGTACTCCTACGCCCTCTTCAAGGCCATGAGCCACATGCTGTGCATCGGCTACGGGCAGCAGGCGCCCGTGGGCATGTCGGACGTGTGGCTCACCATGCTCAGCATGATCGTGGGCGCCACCTGCTACGCCATGTTCATCGGCCACGCCACCGCCCTCATCCAGTCCCTGGACTCCTCCCGCCGCCAGTACCAGGAGAAGGTAAGGACTGGGCTTGGCAGCCCCCCTGCGGCCCCACGGGGCTTTCTGTGCTCTCAGTGACCCCGAGGTGCGGTTCCCTGGTAATTCATCCCCATCCATTCACTCCAGCAGACCCTCTGGAAGAAACAGATGCAAGATCAGATGGATAATAGTAATGGAAGTGGGTGATTTTTGTTGTCTCTGCTTGTCTTTTTAGATCGACGTTATCAATGTCGCTGCTATCTGAAATCCTAAGTTGCTTTTTCCTTTCCGAGATCTTGTTTCAAACCCCAAGTGAACGTTCCAGAATGTGCAGCTTTTGTTTAGCAAGTACTCTGTTAAAAGTATCCAGATTATTCACTTCAGTGCTCATGAGTGAAGGTACAGAACAAACCCCAAAGCCCAGATCAAAGCTGGGAGCTCGGAGCAGGTTCCCCGGGTAGCTGTGGAATTAATTGCACCGTTGTTGAACAGCACAATGGAGGGCACAGCCTGAAATGTCACAGCTGATCAGGCTCCCACTGCCACAGCAGCCATGGATGGTGCTGGGTTTAAGGTGATGCTGTAAATCTGTGAGATGGTCAGGGCATCCAAAAAAAAAGCACCTTCCCTCAGTTAGTGGGGCTGGGGAAGCCATAGGTGAGGAGCTGTTACAGTCAGGGTCCTATGGATACATTCAAACTGGAGACTAAGAGGAACTGGTCCTATTCTGTCTGACCTTGCCAGGTGCAGTCAGAGTAGGTGAAAGGGGAGCTGTGATTCAAGTGAGGAAACTGTGGTAAGCATGCACAGTCCAAGTGAATTTTATGTTGAGGGAGGAGGTGGGATGGCCTAGGAACAGGTTTCAGACATAGAGATTACAGTGCTGGGCCATGGAAAGAGAGCAGGGCAGAGAGGGAGAGCAAAGATGGTCAGAGGCTGACTCATGCTTTGAGGATAGGGAAGATCCCAAACCACAGCTGGAACCAAAAGAGAGAGAAAACCCAGGAGAAGAGCATAGAGGACCAGGATGCATCCAGAACACTGGGCTTTGTGTAGAGTTTTAGCTCTGTGTTACAGCTCAGACTAATTCTAATGGACAGCAAGGCATGCCAAAGAGAAGGACACTGCAGCACCAGGAACGCAAGCTGATCAAATCTCTGGATGCAGAGTATTTATTCAAATGTGTTTGAAGTAGCATAGAAGTCAAGGACTGATTTGCAAATCCAACCACCTGGCCAGCCTAGAGCAGCCAAGGTTACACCTGCAGCACTGGGCACTACGGGCTTTGTCTCAAGCCAGGCCTGAAGACAAGGGCAGACGTTGACCCTGGAAGTTGGATTCCAGTCAGTGCTCAGGGAAACCAGTCACCAGGAAGCCAGCAGGGACTGCAGTGGGGGTGGCAGGAGCAGTGTGAAATGTTAGAGCCTTATTAGAATGTGGAGACGTGAATGACAGTGTTAATGGATACAGGGGAAGAGCTTTGTGACAAAAGCAGCAGACAGAGGATTTCACAAAGGGTGTATTTCATGTGTAGTGGTTTTAGCAGGTTCATTTCCCAAGTTTTTCTCCGGGGATCGAAGCCTCAGGGATTGAATACGTTAATTTTCCTCTTGCAAATGGGACAAATGATGGCCTAAAAACAAATATGTATTTACTTTCTGAATTCCTTAGCACTTGAATAGCCATGATTAAAATGAGGCTGCTCCGTGATTTGCAGCCCTGAAACTCAATTTAGTTCAGTCCTCATGGGACAAAGTGTCTGGTGAAGCATATTATAGAGAGAATCTCAACAAGTTTGGAGGTCGACTGGTAGAAGCAGCAATTGAGAGACCTCTGCTGAGGGCACCTGTGGGCTCTGCCTCTCTCCTCAGCACAGCTCAGCCTACAGGGACTTTGGGAACTGTTCTGGGAATAGCCAGAAAAAGGGGAGGCAGTGGGGAGGGAGGGGAACAGCAGGAACATCAAACAGGAGAGGAGGTTGTAGCTGGTAACTGTCCTGAG
Organism: Manacus vitellinus; assembly: GCF_001715985.3. Classification (NCBI taxonomy): domain Eukaryota; kingdom Metazoa; phylum Chordata; class Aves; order Passeriformes; family Pipridae; genus Manacus; species Manacus vitellinus. The sequence continues at coordinate 16,648,449 of NW_021939189.1, read as the reverse complement.
AGGCTTTGCTTGGTGTAACCCTCAGGACAAGGTTCAGGAGCAGGTTTTTGGTGAGGTTTCAGGTTGTCTAGACCTCTGCCAAACCAACTTGTTCTTCCCTTGTACAAACAGGGCTTTTGAGAAGAGGAATAAAAGCCAAGCCATGCTGTCTGTTGGCTTCAGGAGCAGGGCTTGCCTCCCTCTGCCTTGGATTCACTGAACATTTGAACATTCAATCCCTGTCCTGTCTAAATCCGGTCCTGTAGCATCTCATTTCATGCTGTGTTGGTTTCTGCAAGGCAGGGAAGCTGGATGGGATGGATGGGGTGGTAAGAACCATGGAGAATTTGGAGAGGGATATTGCCCCCTCCAGGCCAGTGCAGTGCTGAGGTTCCTGAGTGCAAGTGGGGAGTCCCCTGTGGCACAGAGCAGTCACCACCACGGGCACTGCAAGGGGCACAGCCACCGTGCAGGTCTGGCCCTGGCCTCCCTTGAAAAGCTCTGGCTCAGAACAGCTCTCTAGATCTGGCACTCTGATGTGACTGTTTGATTTCCAGTCCCAGAGGCAAAGGTAAAAGGGACCTGTCTGTCACATCTTGCATTGCATAGTTTTTATGGTCACAGAGAGTCAGTGGCAGGATCAGCAGCTGACTCTTATCTCTTAACCTCAGCCTAGTGTTACATCTTTGCAATATCTTTGCATCCAAGACTGGTGTCTGTTTGCTGCATGAGACAATGCCCCTACAGGTCTATCCTGAAGGATTCTGATAGAAACATTTCCCAAAGTCATGTTGTGCAGTTCCATGTTATAACTGAGTCAACTTGACAGCTTTGACCTGGGGGGGGAAGCCCCACATACTTGGCCTCACCCATTGCTCCCTGCCACTGTTCTCAGCTGTGCTTTCCTTACTTCATACTGCTCAGACCTTCACTCACATCTAAGCTCATCACTGACTGCAGAAGTACCCCACAGCCTGCAGTAACTCTGGCTCACGTGAGAGGAAGTGTTTCCTGCCCAGGAGAGGAATAAACTAGATGGATATGCAAGTTATTTTCGTGCTTTTTGCAGGTTCTCCTATTAATTTCTTTCCCTAATCCTAGAGCTCAGCTGGATTAGTATTTCTGTCAAGTCACCACACACACACACACACACACACACACACTCTCATCCTCCCCAGCAGACTCGGTAACCTTGAGGCTTTGGGGAGGGTGACTGTGCTGTTTTCTGCAGCCACGCTCCTTGGAACAGAGCAGAGACACTCCAGGCTCCTCTCCCCCATCCCAGCAGGATGCAGGCAGTGATGGGCATTGTGCAGGGCTTGGCTCTCTGTATCATCTCCCCAGGTGCACACAGAGGAGTGACTGAGGAGAGGTGGGAATTGCTGCTGTCAGCGTTGCAGAGCCCAGCAAAGCTGTAATCTCTCCTTCCAGAGCCTCATCTCTCCTCAGGATCCGTGCTACACTGGCACTCTCTCCAGCTCTCTGCTCTCCACATTCATTGCCCCCCTCCTCCTCCTCCCTGAGCAGTCTATCCAGGGCCTCTTGTTCTTAAAATATATCTGGGCAGGTCCTTGCATATTCACTTGTCATTATTCTGAAGAAGCACGTGCTGCAGCACAGTTGCAAGGGGACAAGCAGGTAACGCTGAGGAGAGAGTCACTTTATAAACCCTGCAGAGCACTGGTGACATCACCTCTCAGTTCCTGACACAGCCCTGCCCAACCATCAGCACAGCCTTTCTTCCCACAGTTCATCCCATGGTCTGGCTGTCCAAGCACTTTATTGTCTAACTATCAGCATTTAAGCCTGACTTCAACAAAGAGTAATTGGGGAAAATTTAGTCATTTTAAAGGCTGAAGTATAACAACTGGAATGTTCCATCTCTGTTAGAGATGTTGGACCAGTATTTGTTGGAGGGGAATTCAGACACTGCGCTTGTGCCTGCAGTGAGAGCTGAGAATCTGTCTAGGCTCAGGTCCCTGCTCTTTCTTGGAGACCAGCAGCAGAGAGTCTTATTGGGCAGCAGGTTTAAGGAGTTATTTGGGCTATTTTATGGTCTGTAATGAAACTGTGGAACTCACAGCTGCGAGGTGCTGTGGAGGTCCGAGGTTTGATTAGCCTCAGAATATTTAGGCAAATTCACGTGAGGAAAACCTGTCAAGTGCTGCTGATTGCTGAGGTGCAGATCCAGCCCCTGGCAGTGGGCATCCCTAATGTGCTTTTGTCAGAAAAGCCAGGAGGGTGTAGGTGGGAGCTGGAGTGCTCTGTGCCTCTGTTGCTCCTCCTCCTCTTCCTCTTCCTCACTGAATCAGTGTGTCTGGACACACAGCACCAGGTGAAAGGAGCTGCCCCTTCACAGCTGCCTTGGTGCTTTTGGCTGGTTTACTGTGCAGTTTGGTGTTCTGAGCTGCCTCCAATGGTGTGTGCAGGCAATTGGGTGCAGAGATCTGAGCTGGGGTCCTGGATGCAGGATAATCACATTAGCCTGGCAACTTGCCCTTGCTGATTAGTCTCCCCCTCCACTCCCCCTCAAGCCAAGCTAATTAACCCGAGCACAGCCCTGTACTGGAGCTGCATTAATTCTCCTGGCTCCAGGGCTGCCTGGGGGACAGCAGGGCACAGATACACTGAGGTAACTCGTGTCAGCTGCTCTGAGCCCGGAGTTGGGAACAGACTGCCGGAATTCCCACACCTGCTCTGCCACAAAGCTGGCGGGGGGAAACTTCATTACCAGTCTGGGCAGGATTTGAAGTGACATTCCCAAGTGCCTGTAGGTTCTCAGGTGGCATTCCCACATTCCTAGAGTTCAAAGGGGTTCTGTAGAAGTCCCCTCCCGAGCTAACATCCGTTCCGATGCCAGGAAAGCTGCAAAGCTCCTGTACTCCTTTGGTAATGTGTGTGAAGGAGAGGGTACAGAGTGTGCAGCACTTCAGAAATTAAAGGTGTTTGGAAAACTTAATCAAATGCAGAATGTAATCAGATTTCCTAATTGGAAAAAGTTTGGAGAGCTTTGCTTCATCCTGTCCTGACTGCACTGGTTGTGTGTTACCTCAGTCTGTGCAGAGGTGGCCTGAGAGCTGTCGTGTCCCATGTTACTGTCAATCAAAGCATCTGCGGTTGATAACAAGGCTTATAAATGATGTACTTTATTGATTGTGTCTCTAAGCCTCTGATGTGCCTGGGCCTGGTGTCTCAGCACTGCCTCAGGGTATTTTTTCTGTGATCAGGGGTTTCTGGCTGGTTTGCAGAGTCAGTAAGAATGTCAGACATAGGCAGTGGAGTGTTATGAATAATGAGTTGTTCATCTCAACCAGAAAATCAGAAATTTGTGTCAACTGTTTTAAGGTTATTTAATCCTTCTCATGAAAGAATCCGGGGTTGATTATAAAATGGAAATGTTTTCTGAATGAAGACCTAATGGTTTCTTTTAAAAATACCTCATGGTACAAACTGCCTTAACCGAGCTGGGGTCGAGTAGTTCTTATTCTCGCAGAGGAATATTTCATTGGTGAACTTGGTTTGCCCACGTTTTACTAAGAGAAGCCCCATTTTGAAGCAGTATAACATGTATCATATACTGCAGTCACAGCTCAGATTCTGACATCTTATTTGTGAGCGTGGCAGTCAGACAGACAGTTCTGTTCGGCTGACAGGAGCCTGGTCTGAGCAGTGTCTGTGCACGCACAGGGCCTGCCTGCCTTGTCAGGGAAAGGGAAGTGTTCTTGCCTCAGCAGTTCTGCAGATCCCAGTGTGGGATTTCAAACTTCATTATCAGTTTTGAAATTAATTTTGGCACTTGAACTGTACCTAAATAAATAAATAAATACCTCACCGTGGAAGTGCGAAGCCTCCCCGCCGAGCCAGCTCTCCTGGCAGAAGGCTGCTCCCAGGAATCTTGATTTCCAATTGCACACACTCACTGTTCCCTTGTCCCCATCTCCAGCCTTTGTGTGGTGACAGATTTCACTTCACCTCCCTTGTTCTGCTCTTGTGATGTAAGTACTGCTGGTCCCTTTTCCCCACCACACTCCAGATATGTGGATCCAGTGACACGACCTGACATATCCAAAATATCCTGTGATCTGAGTTTCAGGAGACTGGCTGACCAGGTCCAAAAGTGCCCTGTGCTGGACTAGTGACTAATGCTGGTATGTGACCTCTCAAACCCAACGAGGCCTTCTCCTCAGGGGCTGTTCCCAGGCTGGAGCTATCCAGGGAAAACAGACTGTTTCCATAGCTGGGAGGTACAGTTTGTGCATAATACAGTCCCCACTGCACCACCTTCCTGGGATGAACAGGATTAGACCTTCTGTCTGAGCACCTGTAAGAGCAGACAAACAGGGCATTGCCCACAACATTTAATGCAAAGAGATTTGTCCCAGAGCTCTTGGATCTGCTCTCCTCAGAACCCCGAAGGGAGCAGACACTTACATTGCTTGCAGCAAAGATGGATGAGGTAAAAAGAGTTTAATCAGGCTCACTGGTGACCCTGTTGCCACCTCCCAGCCCAGAAATGGGATTATCTGTTCAGACAATCCTTGCCTGAACAGGTGCTGGTGAACAGCAAGGGGAGGCAGCTGCAGCAGCTGGTGGTTAGAGCACCCTCAGGAATGAATGTTGGATAGAAAGTGGAGAAAAAGCTCTGGGAACTTTCTGCTGGTGTCCATGAGCTTTGTATGACAGCGAGGGATAAGGAGCCCAACTGTGGGTAAGGTGATTTCTGAAGGTACCAGGTAGGAAGGGTGAGAGTGTCCCAGGCTTTTCAGCAGGTGACATGTAACACTGAAAAGTCATCTGCTGGTGGCAAAACTATTGAGTGCCGTGGTACAGAGGTTAACCCAGGCTTTGGAGGAGGTCAGGACATAAAGCTCTTGCAGAATGCAAACTGCTTCCAAAGCTGAAGAGTAGAGAGACTTGGTTTTTAAATTTAGCTCATTAATCAAAAAGCAGAAGTAGTACTGATAATGTTTGGTGCTGTGCTCAATGTGGTCTGAGCTGTTCTGGTCGAAGTGGTGTTGAAATAACCACTGGCTCCTGAACAACCTGCTGTAATTTGCCTGTGCCACACTCTGATCTCCCCCAACTCCTCCCATGCAGCCACTCCAGCTGTCTTCCCACAGGCTCTGGATAAACTGTGGGAGACTGCACCAGTTACAGATCTCAGCAAAATTTCAGGAAGAAGGAAGAGAAAAATTATAAAAGTGAGCAAAAAATTATAAACCCACCAAAGATCACATCAGAAGTGTCAGAGTGATTTTATTGTATTAGAGAATTTCACTTTTCCTCCCTTAAACCACTTGCTCCTGGAGTCCTCCTGCAACTCCAGAATATGTGTCCTGATCATTTTGAGTAAGATGTGGAATAAATCCTGAGCATGGGAATATGAATGGTTTGAGAGACAAAAAACCCCAGAACTCAGCATTTGTGTGGGTTTGATGATTACTGAGTGCTGGGGAGCTGCACTGTTTTACTCCTGATCAGAGATCAGAGAAAATAAAACAGAGGTGCAGCTGTGTCCCATCCAGACCCTCGTGTGGTGGATCTCATGACTCGATCTTTCCCTTATGAAGCACTAAATTCCACTTGGGAGAGTCCCAGCATTGGTCAGAGGGGCTGCTTATGGCTCTTAATCCACTCTCCCAGGGTATGTCCTACCAGGATGGGAAATGCTGTCAGAGCATTGTAATCTTTCCCTGAATTGAATGTGCTCTGCTGGAGCCTCCTTTTCCTTACACAAGTGCATCTCCTGTTGACTTACTTCCATGGAGTTTGGATGTGGAGACTGAGATTGAAATGAAACCTGGTCCCAGGTGATTTCAGCCTATTTCTAGAAGGATGCAAACAGTATCATAGAACCTGGAATCTCCTGAGTTGGAAGGAACCCACAAGGATCATCCAGCTCCTGGCCCTGCACAGGACACCCCAAGAGTCACACCATGTGTCTGATTCAGAACTAGGACAAGGAAATAGTTGAGCCTCTTCAGCCAGTGATTTATTCCTGCCTGAGAGAGGAGCACTGAGGGCATGGAAGGAGTTAAAAATATTTAGTTCCCTTTGGACTGTGAGTGATCTGAGCTTTGGTAGAAGGGGAGGGGAGTGGTGAGGCAACGAGGGAAAAGTGGCCAGTTATAGAAGCAAAAATACTGTGCTAAATGGTTTCCTTTTGATATATTAATACCTCCTTCAAGGGCTTATTTGAGGAAAAACAGACTTAAGAAAATGAGCTGGGATTTAAATGGACTTGATTGTCTTCAGAGAGATTTAAATAATTCCTAAATGAGTCTTTTTAGTTGAACTCAGAGAGGCCACTAATCTCTGAGCACAGGTCAGGCTGAGGACATGGAGACAAGTGGGAGACTGAGCAGACAAGCATGAGGGAGGAAGGAGGTGAAAGGGGCTGACAGGGGAGGCCTGGCCACGTCTGAAAGGCACAGAAAGGGGCAAGAAGTGGCTTCAGAGAGTGCCAGATGTGCACGGTACCAAATGCTTGACCCTGCAGGAGTGGGGCCTTCAGCCTGGCTGAGCAGCTCCAAGGAAAGGGGAAAACCCCACATGAACCTTCAGTTTATCAAATGTAGAAAGAGGGACTGATGCTTTCATTTCTGAGCATCTCTGCCGACTCCATCTCTGCACACGGGAGTTAAAGGGCCCCCAGCCCCTCCAGCTGGCTGGGTGAGAGGAGGGAGCAATAGCAAAGGCAGGAGAGACAAGATACCTTCCTCTCGTTAACAGTGACAGAGAATGATGGTTTCTTATTTTACAGCTTTCTTTTATAACCATGATTTTAATTTCTAATCAGAAGCAGCACCTTTATTTCTGGTGAAGGAAATTCGTCCTGTTTTCCCTCTGAGCCTTATCTGGGGACAGCGGTGGCAGGAGGATCTGACAAGCCCCAGGGACATTGCAGAGCAGTAATTTATTGCTCTGTGTTACAAAGCAATAAATCCACGTACAGTAGTGAATAAGCAGAGTCCCAGTCACCCCATCCAAGCTGTGCTTGTGAATTTGAGAACTGTGGGGGTGTTTTTCCCAAGAAGCAAAGGCCAGTTGAAGATGGATAGCAAGGGCTCATGGTGGAGAGAAGACGGGTAGGGCAGGGGGCTGGCACCAGGTGATGGGAGGCATCTTGTGACACTGGTCAGTGCTCCAATTCAAGGCACTGGACTAAAACTGAGGGTATAGGGTGATAATTTTGGTAAATAATTTATTCAACAAAAATGCAGCATTAAAGCAAGCAGAACTCTTTGTGGAATCCAGATAAATTTAATAAACCTGAGTCAGCAAAAGCTAGTGCCTAATGATTTCCCTTTCCATGGTGAGTGTCCTGCTTGTCCCATGTCCAGTTTGACAGGTTTTATGGATGTCTCATGCTGCAGTGCATCTCCAGTGGCAGGACACATCTGTGTTTAGGCATCTGAGCCAAACTTTTTGCATTTAAGAGCATAACTTGCAAAATTCTCCTTGGGGTCAGGCCAAGGAGTTGCCAACATGTGAGACCCTGGTTTCTACTCCCTTTCCCTGCTTCTCTCCCTCCCAGCACCCAGCATATCCTGTCCTGACACAGCATCCTGCCAGTCCCTGCAGAACTCCAAAATCCCAATAATTAAGTGCAGGGTTCATTGCCAGTGCTCTGCCCGGGGTGACTCGCTTGACTTTGATCAGGCTGGAGTGATCATGAATATTTACAGTCAGCTCCTCTGCTTTGGAAATGCCAGGAAAGCCCCAGTGTCCCCTCTGCCACCTTGGCTTCTCAGAGCAATTCCTCCCCTCCCTGGTGCAGATGGAGCTGTTGGCATGTGAGGCAGGGCCAGCACAGGCTGTACCAGAGCAGAGAACTGGGGTGTGCAGGAGCGGCTGTAACGAGCACAACTTCAGTAAATAGGCTCTTCAGCTCAAGCTGCACCAAAGGGACATTCAGGGATGGACTTATCAGGGAGAAGAGGGGAAAGAGGGATAGGAAAGGAGCAACACGGTCCTTTTGTCAGGTACACACTCAGGATCATGTTCTGAACTCCTGCCAGTGAGAGGGAGCGTGGCCATTGCAGTGCACCCACCTTGTCCCTGCAGCACCTTCAGGGCAAGAGGACCCACTTACAGCCCTGTGCCCTTGAGGAAGTGTCAGTTATTCTTAGAAAACACTGTTCATCCCCCAAACCTGCTCTGGCATCATTCAGAGCATGTCCTTGTATTCCACTCTAACACAATGGAAACATGAACCATTAGGTAGAAATATGGGTTAGACAGAGCGAGTGCATGGGGCAACAGGAGCCAGGAAAGGGGAGGAAAATCAGGACCTGTGCAGCCCTAGATGGGAAAGCAAAGGTGCCATCATGGCAGGGCAGACAGAGGGGGGAACAGCAGGCCACAAGTACTGCAGCTTCAGACAAATAACTCAGATTTGGGTCCTCTGTGTGTCCTTCAGTTTGTGACTGCACACCCAAGGGCAGGTGTTCTCTGCTTCCTGTGGCCCCTGGTACAGTGAGTCCTGTCCTCAGTGATGCCCTGAGGTGCTGCACGTCCCTGCCAGGTCACACCCTGGCCACCACTCTGCTGTGTGGCATGGGAAACCTGCTCTGGGGGCACGTTGTGTTTTCCTTGCTCTCATCCTGCACAGGGTTTGGACAGTCTTTGCTCAGCACTGTTTCCTCAGAGGAGATTCCCAGCTGAGCACTCCTTACTCAGCTCTGCTCCCAGGGGAGGACAGGCACTTGGGCTGCTGCACACCCAGGGAGTGAGGAGTTGTCTCCACAGGGTAACTGGCCGAGGATAAGTTTAAGAGTTAAAACGTGGGGCAGTCACTTGGGGAATATGAGAGCCAAGCCTGCAAACTCCCCTTGGAGTCAGACAGTTGCTCTCTCCTCCATCAGACTTACCTTCCTGGGCCTGGCTTGGTGTGAAGGGAGCAGGTGTGGGGGTGGTCCATGAGCAGGGACCATCTGTTGCATGTCCTGGTAATGCCTGCCCTTGCTGTCTCCCTGCACAGTACAAACAGGTGGAGCAGTACATGTCCTTCCACAAGCTCCCGGCGGACATGCGGCAGCGCATCCACGACTACTACGAGCACCGGTACCAGGGGAAGATGTTTGATGAGGAGAGCATCCTGGGGGAGCTGAGCGAGCCCCTGCGAGAGGTGAGGAGGGCAGGGAGTGGGCACTGCATTTCCTGTCACCCTGGGCAGCTGGGCAGCTCCTGGTGCAGTGTCTCAGCAAGCTCCCACTTTGTGTGTTTATCTAAAACTCTGCGTGGTGTGCTGGTCTCGTCTGTGCCCCATCCACCAGCTGGGACAGCAGGCAGAGGCAAAGGAAGGAGGGGCCTCCTAGCAGGGCCCACAAATCAAAGAAGTCTTTACAGAAGCCCCCCTCCCCAGCTGAAGCCTGGCAATGCAGGTTCTCCCTGGAATGTCAGCAATATGTCACCCACAAGTTCGAGGAGGGGTCTTTCTGCTGTATTCCTCCCCCTGTAATGTATCTCCATGGGAGAGAGAAGAGCTGAGAAAATGCCAGCCATGTTTTAAAAGTAGTTTTGCCAAAGTCTCAAAGGGCAACCCTCTAAAACTCCCAGTGAGGAGATGACAGATGCTTCTCCAGATCTCTTCCTGCTCCAGTCATCCATATGCTCCTTCCCTGTGTGGCTGGGGAGTGCTGTGCTGAGGTGATTTACTCAGTATCACTTTCTGCCACTCTCTGGGTCTGAGCTGACACACACAGAGCAGCTCCTGTGCTGTCACACCCCCCGAGTGACACTGAGCCACAGGAGAGACACAGCCCGTCTGCTGTGTGACAGCTGAACAGCTGAGCTGGGTTTTCTTCAGCCAAGGCTGATGATCCAGCCCGTGCCCCAGTGACTGGTGGCTCCTCTCCCTCCCCTCTCCTGACACTGTCCCAGTCTGCACAGGATAATTCTTTCTCCCAATGCCTCAGCACATTTGTGCAGTTTAATATCTCACTGACAAGCAAGGGCAGCAGAGAACGTGGGGCTGCCAAGGTGAGTTATGACATCTTCCCAGAGAGGAGCCCTGGGCTGTTTCAAAGAGCATTTCACCAGTGCTCTGCAGCTCTCGCAGTCCAAGGTTTCCTGCAGAAAGAAGAACACTGTGTGTGTTTGGGAGGTTGGGAGTGCTGTCCCTGCTCAGAGAGGAAGCACAGGAATCAAGGCAGTGGAGCACGGTGTCGGGCTGTCAGCTCCAGCTCCCCAGCATCCAGAGCCCATTCCAGCCTGCACTGGGGGAGCCACACCAAGGGAACAGCATTTTTCTTCCCACTTTGTAATGCACAGGTCAAGTAGGGGATGTCCATAGGTCATTAGATGTTGACTAAACATATGTGTGTCCTTTCTGTTCCCTGTCCCATCTCTTCTCCCTCTCCCTCTCCCTCTCCCTCTCCCTCCATCTCTCTCTCTCGTTTACATCACACCATGGCCAGGAAATCATCAACTTCAACTGCCGGAAGCTGGTGGCCTCCATGCCCCTGTTTGCCAACGCAGACCCCAACTTTGTGACGTCCATGCTGACCAAGCTGCGGTTTGAGGTGTTCCAGCCGGGCGACTACATCATCCGGGAGGGCACCATCGGCAAGAAGATGTACTTCATCCAGCACGGCGTGGTCAGCGTCCTCACCAAGGGCAACAAGGAGACCAAGCTGGCCGACGGATCCTACTTCGGAGGTGCGGCACCCATTGCTATGCTCATGCATTCCCTAAATTGTCCTGGGCACACAGGGGTGGTACCACATGGGACTGACACCCCAGGCACCTCCTCCTCCATGTCTGTTCATCTCACCTGCCCTGCAGCTTCCCAGAGAGGAGATGGTGCAGTGGGAGGTGACTGGGGCTCGTGGGCACTGCAGCAGTCCAGATAATAAATAACAAAACAGAGAAGGGAGGTTTGTTCTTGCAGGTCCCAAATACTGACAGATCAGTGAAGCTGAGAACCTAAAGGTAAAAAATGGCCCATTCTCAAATCTCCAGGCACATTTGTAGTATTGCCTAGTCCTGCTGTCTGGCATCTACCACACGAAGTGTTGGATAGACATGGAGGAAAAAACACAGTCCATCATCTCCCCAGCCTGTGGCTCAGCAAAATCAGGAAGGTCAGCAGGCAGGCAAAATGTGTCAGCAGCAGAGTTCTGGGACTAGCATGAGGTCAGAAAAGATTTAAGATGTTGCTCATGGGTAACACAAAGACCCCTCTCCTGTCAGAGCCCCATAGAGAGCTCATACAGCCTGAGACAAGTAGTCCTCTGGTAGATGAATGTTGTGGTACAAGCACTGAATGCACCACCATTAATGATCTGCTGAGAGGAGGAGGATGAAACCTGCCTTTCCTTCCCTTCTGTGAGGCCTTTTCTCTAAAAAGTCCCTGTCATGCATTGCCCACACTCCTATTACTCTTAGTTCCCATGGAACAACCTCTCTGCACTTCCCTGTAGTACAAGGATTTTGCATGTCTGCAAGCTGGGATTTGGAGTTACAGAGATACCCTGACTGACAGATTGGATTGAAATCGCCCATGACATTCCCTGTGTTGTAGATACCATACACACAACTCTTTGGGGTACACTTACCATGAATCCAAGGAATGGTGCTGGTGGATTGACACCCAACATAACGCAGAAAGCAGAGCACTGTCAGGCTTTAGGTCACACCAGCTGTCTTGAAGTGCCTGTCTCAGCTACCCATACTCTGTGTAAGCAGTGGAAAAGCAGGATTTGGGAGCTCTCTGTTGAGTGTTCCAGGAGCTGTAGTTGAATCAAGAGCTTTCTGTTCTGTAAGAGCTGAGCATCCGAGGAGGAGGGGATGACTGCAGTGTAAATACAGTATTTACACCTCAATATTGAGGTGCCATTAATGTGGCTCTCCCTGACAGTCTGTAAGCATGTGGTATATCCCCAAAAATCTTTGAAAACTGTGAAAAGACAAATGTTCCAGGTGTGAGGATCAAAATTACACCCAGGCACCAAAAGCACATGACAGCACAGAGCCTTTACTACAAATTTAGAGAGAATCAGCTTCAATGAGACACGGCTTGACCTTGTGCTCCCAGTGCCCACAAGGAGCTGGAGAAAGACAGCTCCTCCAGTAGGAATGCACAAATGGTATCTTTGATAATCCACCATAACAAAACTTGCCCAGCTAATTAGATCAGCAGAATCCCCGAGGTGCAGCTGTGTGTGGCAGCTGCCACAACGGAGCCCCTGGTATTTTTAAATGGTGGTGCCCAGGCAGGGGATTAGCACTGGCCGTGTTTTCGGTGGGGGAGCAGGTGGAGCCCAGCTGGAGAGGAGGCTGGGTGTGAGGGTCAGTGCAGGGGGTGTGCCTGTCCCCTGTCCCCTGTGCCAGCCTGCTGTGTCCTTGCAGAGATCTGCCTGCTGACGCGGGGCCGGCGCACGGCCAGCGTGCGAGCCGACACCTACTGCCGCCTGTACTCCCTGTCCGTGGACAACTTCAACGAGGTGCTGGAGGAGTACCCCATGATGCGCAGGGCTTTTGAAACCGTGGCTCTGGACAGGCTGGACAGAATTGGTAAGTACAGGTGTGAGAGTCTCCTTCTGTACCTGCTGCCTTGGCAACCCACCTCCAGGCTCGGTCCTTAGTTCCTTTGCTGAGTTGTGAACTGCAGGAGATCCCAGCCTGTCTCTCCCTGTCTGACTTCAGCTCCCTCAAGGAGCCCCATAATCTAAACCTACCGAGGGTAAGTTTAGATTAGATATTAGGAAGAAATTCTTCCCTGTGAGGGTGAAGAGGCCCTGGCACAGGTTGCCCAGAGAAGCTGTGGCTGCCCCATCCCTGGAAGTGTCCAAGGCCACGTTGGACGGGGCTTGGAGCAACCTGGGATAGTGGAAGGTGTCCCTGCCCACGGCAGGGGTGGGACTGGATGAGCTTTAAGGTCCTTCCTAAACCCAGACCACTCTGTGATTCTGTGGTTGTTACAGCTCATAGTGACCCATCCCAGGATGCCATCCCAGGATGCTCTCTGTCCTGTGGGAGACATAACCTGTGCTGAAAACATCCTGTGTAACTACAGGAGACCAGGATAAAATTCCTTGGTCACAACCAGATGCGTTTAACACAGAGATTAAGTGACTTATGCAAGGTCATGCAAGAGGGCTGCAGAGCTGGGGACTGAGTATTTTGGACTCCCAGTCTAACTTCTTTAGCCTATTATGCATCTCTTATTATCCATCTCTCTGCTTTCTGAATGGAAAAGGTCAGTGGAGGTCTGAGTACAATGCAGAAGGTGAGGAGCATAATGGGGTGAGGGGGGTAGGGAATAACCTGGCATCCCAGCAAGGGGTGCAGCGCCTCTGGGGCTTTTCCTGCCAGGAACATTTTATTCAGTGCATCTCATTACCTGCTGCAAATCAGAAAGTGTGACCCCTGAGGAAAAGGTTCTGAGCTAAATATGTAATTTGGCAAAGCCCCCGCTAATGAGGCCCTGGTGTAAGTGGCAATAAGCCCATCACTTGGGTTATTTAAATTAGACAGTAAATGCACGGAGAAAATGTAATGTCAGGCACATCCAGGGATGGGCCAGCTCGGCTTTATCTCAGGTTCTCCAGGTCTGGGTGGTCAGTGCTGCTCAGCTTCCCAGCCTGATGCTCTCTGGGACTGTGGATACAGGTGGCCAGGGCATCCTGTGCTTCTTGCCTTTTGCTCTGTGCCTGCTGCACACATAACTTCCATGAAATTCATGGACAATTCTGAAACAGCTTGAAGAACCTCACATGCTTCTTCCCCAAGGAGAAATTCCGTTCCACAGGCAGCTGCAAAATGTCAACATAAGGTCAGAAGGTGACACAGAGCAACTGGAATAACAGGCCCTTTGGTGCAGAGCCCTGACATCGCCCCCCTTCCTTTTGCCATTCTGCTGACCTGAAACAACATCAGTCCCTATGCCATTGAAAATCCTACTGCTATCCTTGTTTCCCTGGCAATCAAACTCGGTTGTTTTCTGTTCTCTCAACCTTACACCTTCTATTGCAAAATAGCATCTCCATAACCCTTTTGAACCCCGTGGTGCCCAGCACTCTTTAGCTGGAATTGCCCCAAGGAGCCTAAGGGAGTTCTGTGCACCCTACTGAAACTGGCAGATCCCATGGAAATCCCTGTCTTTATAAATAAGGCATTTCTTCACTTCCCCTGGAACGTGCACCATGCAGACAGAGCAGTGCAGTAGCTGAGTAACAGCATGGACCTTTGAAGGAATCCAAAGTTCCTGCATCTGCTGAGACTCACTAAAAGTGGAGGGATCATTCTGGAGGGCTAAAGTCGAGGAACAACAGTTTTTGAAAGCCAGATATGAACAGAAGTGGGACCATATTTTTGGTTCCTGCCACGTTCTGCTTGGGAGCTGTACACAAGATGGAAGCAAATGGGAGCCTCTTTCCAAGTCAGTGGTGCAATCCACTAACTCCCTTCTACCCGGGTGGCAGCATGTCCTTGGGAAGCCCAAGCCCCAGTGAGCACACGAAGTGGCTCAGAGGGCTCTGTCACTGTTCTGGTACCAGGATAAGATCCATCCAATATTCCCCCTGTGCAGTGAGGAATCGAGAAAGCAGGGAGGAAGATCTCATCCCAATGTTTGTGGGATTACCTGCTGTTGGAGGGTGTGGAAAGCATGGTCTAAGCTTGTCGAGGTAGCAGGATGAGCAGGTGAGGCCTCATCCCTTGCAGCACCAGGAGCAGGGCTGGTTGACTGGAGGTGGGATGAGGCATTCCCTTAGCAGGGCAAAAGCAGTTTGGAAGCCTGTGGGTGGGCAGAGGGGGGAGGAGAAGGGCCAGTGCCCCCTGATCTGTGCCCCCACCGCTTCCTGCAGCCCCTCTGTGTTGGTGTGTCCTCTAACCTCTGCTAGTCATGGGAATTGATACCGGCATCCTGCCTGTGCCTTGCATGGCTGGGGAAGGAGCTCCCCAGGTGTTTGTACTTGCAGAGCTCTTCAAAGACTGGGAGGGATTAGTCTGCAGGAATTGACTGAGGCTGGGATTCTGCAAAGATCTGTGGCCCTGCTTAAGTCTCAGTAACTTCAGACTCTAAAAACTCCTCAACCTGCACAATATCACACTTAACACTCCACAGGCTCAGGGTCGGAAGATTTACACTCAGAGAAATTAGGCTGATCACTCGTTAATAATCATTTTATCACTGATTAAATCAGCCTCCCTTTCTTCTTCTTGACCAAGCTGTAAAATTCTCTATAGCATTTGTGTGTTGAAATGATTCTGTGATTTCTCCAGTGAGTAAGTCTCTGTCTGACAGTGTTTGTGAATCGTCCCAGTTTGTGATGCCTCCGTTACGTAAGTCGCATCATTCTGTTCCTGACTGCCTTTGAAACTGGCTTTCAGTGACCATTGAAGCTTAAAATTAGATTTTCACAAGTATTTGCACTTGTAAAACACAACCACTTAAATGTTCATTGAAAGTAAATCCAGCACGGGCCGTGAGTATTGTCAAATCAAAGTTCACTGATGCGTTCACAAGATATCGGGGGACAATTATTTTCCACTGTTCAATGTGCTGTAATAAGTACCATAAATGCCTGTCATTAGGTTCTCACCATCCCTGTCAAGGTCACTGGTGAGAGCTGAAAGCATCCCTCAAGCCAGAGGAAGGTGTTTTTTTCATTTTCATCAAGAATTTTTTGCCACATAGTTTGGAATGCATATATTTTGAATGCCACTTGCATATGTTTTGATACAAGGATGCCAGTTAACTCAGGATTAAAGATGCCTCGTGTTTCCTCCAGGCATTGCAGATGCTAAAAAAACAAAGGAAAGCCAAGACAACACAATTCCAGTCTCTAAATATAATTTATGGTATTATTGCAGTATGAGAGTGTTCTGTTCAAGATACTACAGTGGTAGAAGTTTTAAAAGCTTTGTCACATAAACAAGCCACAAAAATAGCTGTTCCCAAACTTTTTGACTGCCAGCTCGTGATCCCACTTCTGCAGTTGCAATCCTGTTGGGTTTGCAGCCCTGCTTGTCCAATCCTGACTAATCCTCTGGGATCTGCTGCTCAGAACTGGGCTGGCCCGTGTGAGGGGAGGTGAGCTGGGGATGAGAGGAGCTGGGATCGCTGCCAAGCTCTGCCACAGATTCCCTGTTTGTCCTTGTCCTGCCTTTGCTCCGTGCCTCAGTTCCTCATCACTCCTGCAGGGAAAATAATACTAAAAGGTGGAGCTGGGAGTGTTTCACAGCTGCTCCCCTGGGGCAGGGGCCGGGTGAGATCATGAAGGAAAGAAAGGGGCTGAAATGTGGATAGATAAAACAAGGTGTGCTCAGCATCAGTTTTACACTGTATCCACACTGAAGTGCCAGATCTGTTTACTGCACACAGGTGAGTAACCCCCAAAGAGCTGCACATGTGAGAGGAGCATGATTATTTATATACATATATATGTGTGTGTATATATATACATACACAGTTCTTTTTTGAAGCTGCTGATACAGGCACAGGTGATGCAAGGATAAAAGTTCCTGTGGCCCAGGTATGCAGTGGGAGAATGTGTGAGCTTCGACTTAAGCAGGAGCTAAACAGTTGAATTTCTTTTTCTTTGGAAGCGAAGGCCCAGACTCAGAGTATTTTCTGTTTAGCCTCAGGAAAGGTATCAGTAACTCACCAGCCACGAGGGAATGTAAATTACTTCAGCTTAATTAAGGTGAACTGGCACCCCTGTTCACCTGAATATGAAGTGCCATTTCTCATGCAGCTCCAGAAGGAAAACAAAGCCCAAGACACCCCAAGAGAAGGAACAGTTGGGGGTGGTGATGAGATCTCAGGAGACCTGTCTTTGACTTCATCAATAACTTTGATCTTTGCTACCTGCATTGAAATAAAACATCTGCTCAGATAACATTTTACCATTCCAACACCTTTGTAAATAATTTTCAAGCCTCTTTTTAATTACATGGAGTAGGACCTGCTTACCAATGACACCTCTAGTCTCAGGGGACATTTCCTGCCTGGAAGGCACTCCAGCAGCTCTCTGCAACCACCCACACTGCAAAGCACCTAACTGACAGAAAACCAGTGCCAGAGTGTCCAGAGTCTTCCAGAGTGTGTCCCTGTCACAGCTGTCAGCTCCAGCAGGGCACTGAGATTGAGTGCAGGAGCTTTGGCATTTGTGCCACTTGAGGAGAACTCTTTGGCTTCAGTCTCCAGTGATAAGTAGCAGCCAGGACACTGCCTCAGGCACCACAGGCACCACAGCCCCTCCAGAATGACACAGCTCTTCTCCCCTCATGGATATTCACATTCTACCCAGCTCTGCATATTCAGTTTATTTCTCTGCAAAGCTCAGTATGATGGGCATAAATGTGAAGAGTGGGAGGGAAGAGCTCTGTTTATTTTGAATTCTGTTTAACTGTGATGAGATTCACTGGATAATATTATTCACTGTGTGTCATCTGACCTGCAGCAGTTTTGGCTGCATTCTGTCTGTTAAAAGAGATACCACATATTTTGACAGATACCTGTTTGGTTTATGGAAGAGGAGAAGCAATCAGTGGCAGGCCTGAGCTGTACTGGCAGGCCTGAGCTGTACTGGGAGGGAAGATTTCCACTTGGGAAGATAGGGAATTGTCCATTTGAAATGTACCATCCAAGTTCAGAGGATGCAGCTTTAGCAAGAGGGAAGCAGAGGTGTGGGATGCAGAGGCTGCTGCCTTGGGTGTGGAAGAGCTCACACCCCCATGTGCCATGGATTTACATGGCTCTCAGGGAAGTTAATCTGGAGCAGTTTCCAGAGCAGGTTTACGTGTTCTGAACTCCTCTGAGTATGCTCCTAGAGTTGATCCAGCTGGCTTTGCTGAGCTCTTTTCCAGGAGCTCCTTCAATTCCAGGCAGAAACCTTCCCACAGCAGTAAGTGCAGTTCAGTGAGGGTTAACTTACCTTGAGAGGTCAGGCTGGGACGGGGAAGGACTGGGAGTTAAGAATTATTCTGAGTTCCCTGTTCCAGCCGATTTCCCTGTTTACATGGACTCTAAGGCAGCAGCAGGAGCTGGAGCAATGAGACCTCCCAGCCAGGACAGTCCCAGTGCAGAGGAGTCTCCCTGGGGCAGGGGAGCAGCCGTGGCAAAGTGCCAGTCACTGAGTGTGTCCAGGGTTTTCTGTGATGCCCCTCTGGGGATGGTGGCAGCAGGCTGAATTCCCACAGGACACCAGTGACCCAAGGAAGGGAGGGCAGAGACCCCCTGCAAAGCTGGGATGTGCTGCAACCAAGGGCCCATTTAGGACGAGGCCTATGAATAATGAGTGAAGACCTGAAAGAAGTAACTGTGTGGTGGGGGCAGCCACTCTGACAGCAGGCCAGGGCATAAGGCAGCCTAATAAAGTGAGATTATTTCAAATACATGCAAATTCAGAAAGCAATTTAGTGACCTGAATTCTTAAACTGCAGCCAGTGGGCTTAGAGAGAGCTGAAAAGAAAACTGAACAAAAAGTCACAGCTAATTTCCCCTGTGTCTGTGCAGAATTTTAACAACAGAAAGCTAATTTTGATTATTTGATGGAAGAATTATTGTTGAGTGCTGGCTCCTTTTATGAAATCACATGAGCCTTTCTCCCTGTTCTTTTGTGTGCTATCTACAGTTGAGGAAAATCTGACTTTGCAGTTCTTAATTAAGGGAGCAACATCTGTTTGCTTCGTTTCCATAATTTTACATACCTCACTCCACTTCAAAGCACCAGTAGCTTTGCTGTGAACATCCTCAAGGCTCTAAATATCTTCCTTTCCCCCTATATTTAGCTCATTGTTGCAGTGAGGAAAACAGGGAGTTTTTAGACCCCAGAGGGAGTTCTAAAGCAAGGGAGGGGAGGTGGTGCATGGGGTGGTTGCAGGTGGTTCCTCTGCCAGCTCTGGGCCATCCCGGTGGGTTTGTGTAGCGCTTTTGGGGTGAGATTTGGGTGGATTATTTATCTCTGTACCTTAAACTCTGCTCAGCACTGTAATTTCTGCAGGATAAACAACACAGAAGGACAAACTGTCACAAAGAGCCTCCCTGATTAGATTGAAAGGGAACAGAGTCCCTTTTCCTCTCTCCTGATGAAGCTTCTCCCTGGTTTAGCAAGAACACAGGGCTCCCTGCGGGTGGCTGAGCAGAGCTGGGAGCTGCAGAACCTCATTTCAGCGAGGGTTACACAGAGCAAACTCATCAACCATCAGCCCTCTCAGTGCTGCTCTCTGCTCTCCCTCTGGGCAGGGGCTGGGACAACAAATCCAGAGCAGGGAAGTGAATTTGTGACTGAAGCAGCTTCATAGATAAGATTAGGAGGAGGAATAATCTCAGAACCACTGGCCCAGGCAAAGTTACTCCCAGTCCCTTGTTCCACTGCTGGGTTATGTCTCATGCAGCTCCTTAGTCAGACCTGCCAGGGAAATGTATTTGTCCCACCAGGACTCTGCTCTGTGCCTGCTCTCATCTGGTGCTGCTTGGAAGGAGGATTTTCTCCAGAAGCAACTAATAGGACTTACATTGGCGTGTGGAAATATCATGTAAATGATGCAATTCATTAGAATGGTGGAACCAATTAATTTTTCAGTTTGCCAACCAATTACAATTTGGAAAAATGATTTTGAAAAATTCCTCTCCCCTTCAATAGCTGAGAGAACATTTTTCAGTAATTTTCTACAGTGTTCTGGAGGAGAAATTTGATATTTTCTTGGCAAAACAGAAGAGAAAAATTTGATCTAATGAAACAGTTAATAGATACAAGCTGGGCTCAGGAAAACAGTAAAGTGTAATGTAATTTCAAAGGCAAAATGAAGTGCTCTGTTTTAAAAACTAACAAAAATAATAATTCCAAGTATTTTACTGGTATTACTTTATGGATTTGACACAAAGTTAAGGAGCTTTGATCAAACCATTTCCGGTGAATATTAGGCACCTTTGGAAAACATTAGCATGCTCTCTGTTCAGTACCCTGCCAAGGAAACCAGTCTGTTGAGCTCCCTGTGTGTAGTCAGGAGCTCAGGCCATGGGAACACCAGTTCCCATCCGGGAGCTCTGATAACATCACTGTGCTTCCCATCGGAATCCAGGGCAGCACTGGGAATTCCAGGCCTAGTCAAGCACACAGAGCAAATCAGGAGCCAAAGCCAGGTGACATGGAATTAGAAGAGTGGAATGAGGTGCAATGATGGAAACACAGAGCAGTGGCTGCTACTGAGCCTTTCAAGAGCTGTTCCTCCTTCCCTTGCCCCGGCCGTTCCTCCCCAGCCTGGATTTGTCCAGTATCAGGACAGCAAATACAGCAAGGCACCTTTTAAGCTTTGAGCTCAGCATGATGTCTCCCATCCACATCCTGACCTTGCAGTGGTGCAAGATCTACAGATTCCACATGCTGGGATTTGTACCTTCAGCTCCAGAAAGGGAGTGATTACAAACCTGCAGCCTGAGCCCCTCCTTAGCTCAGCAGTGCTGGTCACGCTCTCCCTTACCTGCCAGTTGTAGTGAGGTAGGTTGTCTTCCCTCCATGCTCTCTTCCTGTTTGAGCAGCAGTTTGTGAGCCTATTTGTATGTGATTCTAGTAAAACCCAGGTGGAAATAACTCTGTGTGTGTGTGTGTGTGTGTGTGTGTGTGTGTGCAGCAGGACCCTCTGCACCGTTCCCTCCCTTTCACTACCAAATGCAGTTTAAAGGTGACATTCATGCTCTCTCTGGTGTGCCTGGCTGTGGGTAGAAGCAGGATCTGTCTGTATAGGGGTATCCAGTGTTGTTCCAGTGCAGCATACAGTGAAACAGCCATTATATAATACCCTACACACGCACTTCCAGTGCAGACAAGCTCTCCAGCCCTTGGAACGACTTTAGCAGCGCAGAACCCTGTTTGCCTTCAGGACTGTGTCCTTCCCAGGCTGATGTCTTGCTCTGAGATGAGAAAAGAAAGCCTTTCTGCGTTCTTTTTTTTTATTTTTTTTTTGGTAGGCAGTAGGTGAAACACAAAAGCATTAAGCATCCCATCCCAGCACCCACAACAGACACGTCCCAGTTCAGCTCCAGGGTCAGAACTCTGGCAGCGTTTCAGTGCAGCTCAACCCACTGCAAGCACCCAGGGCCACACCTCGTCCTTTACAAAGTCATAAATGCTTGATTTTAGAAAGTAAAGGAAAGGAAAAACCCTCGGCGTGTTCTTCCTACCACATAGCCCTGAATGGTTCCCCAGAGCCTGACTGGTTCTGTCCTTCAGGCCAGGAGTGCATCCCTTCAGTGCCAGGTGCACTCCCAGGCCAGACAAACTCATTCCACCACATTTTCCAGCCCATTGCAAAGGCAAAGCGCTGAGTTAATGCTTTGCTGCAGGCTGGGAGGGCCAGCTGGAACATGATGTTTCTGGCCTGCAGTCTCCCTAAAGCTGGGAGTAGAAGGGCATGGCCAGGCAGGATGGGAGCTGCAGGATGTCTGAGGGTCATACCTGGGCCAGCTGAGCTTTTCCAGCACAGAAAGTCATAGAAGAGAATCACAGAATCATTAAGGTTGGAAAAGAACTCCAAGATCATCAAGTCCTTCTGTACCTTGTTCACAGAGAAATTTCCTTGCAACTAAACCCACATATTTGACTCCAGAGTGAACAAGTCACATGAGACAGATGAGAAAAGGGTGTAACTGAAGGAGAGTAACTGAAGACTTCACTGGACTAACATTTTTGAGGATTTATTCTCTTTTTTTTAATGGAAGCTTAGATTGTGAGGTGCAAGATAGGACTCTTCCAGATCCATAAGCTTTGCTACCAGTCTGCCACACTTATCAAAAGTGGCTTTACTGTCTAACTAGGGATATGTGTCCTGCTGGGCTCAGTTTGATGGGATCTTGAGGTTATTCATACCACAAAAGCAGAAGATGTGATGTTTGTCATCTTGTTGCTGGAGCAGAGAGACTATGCACAGATCCCATGAGGACAGTGGAGAGGAGACAGTGCCAACAATTCGAGGGAAGTCTGGCAGGAAGCTTTGAGGAAGCCTCCCATGCTTTGACATCCCAGAATGACTCTTTCCCTCTTCACTTTCTCTACAGGCAAGAAGAATTCCATTCTGCTGCATAAAGTCCAGCATGACCTGAATTCGGGTGTTTTCAACTACCAGGAGAATGAGATCATCCAGCAGATCGTGCAGCACGACAGGGAGATGGCTCACTGTGCTCACAATGTCCAGGCCGCCGCCGCCGCCGCCTCCACACCCACCCCGGTCATCTGGACCCCGCTGATCCAGGCCCCCCTCCAGGCTGCAGCAGCCACCACGTCCGTGGCCATCGCCCTGACCCACCACCCCCGGCTCCCCACAGCCATCTTCCGTCCACCCGTGTCCGTCCTGGGCTCCCTGGGGCAGCAATCCAACCAGACTCCCAGGCAGCTGAAAAGATTTCAGTCCCTGATCCCATCGACCGGCCCCTCTGTCGTCGGCTCTCCCTCCAGCACTCCATCCCAGCTGCACACACCCGGAGCAGAAACCCCCTCGTCCTCTTCCTTCCACATCCAGCAGCTCGCAGGGTTCTCAGCTGCCGCCGGCTTAGGCCAGTTCCAGGTGGGATCCCCTCCAGGTGGCTCAAGCCAGCCGGGTTTGAGCAGCACCTCCTCGGTGGGACTGAGCCAGTTCCAAAGCGCACCTTCTGGATCACCCTTAGGTGCAGCTCAGCCGGTGCAGCAGCAGCAGCAGCAGCAACAGCAACAACAGCAGCAGCAACAGCAGCAGCAGCAGCAACAGCAGCAGCAACAGCAACAGCAGCCAGCCCTTTCCAGCAGTGGATTTGGGCACTTCCAGCAAGCCACAACCAGCTCCCCATCGACGTCCCTCACCCAGCTCTCATCAAACTCACCCCCCAGTCTTCTCAACCAGTTCCAGCCAACCACCAGACCACTGCAGGGGGGACAGTTACAGCAGCTCTCGGGCAGTGGGACTTTGGGGGGAATGAATCACTTCCAACCCCCTCCTTCTTCCAACTCTCCATCCTCCAGCCTAAGCCAGCTGGCACAGGCCTCAGGTGGGCCGTCCTCAGGCCTGTGCCAAACACATCCAAGTGCATTAGGATCTTTAACTGGAACGATAGCCCAGCTCCACCAAGAACGGCCTCCCTTTGCCTCCGTGTCTCCACTGCAACAGTCCGGTGTCGCCTCTCCCTGTTACACCCCTTCTGGCCTTAGTCCTCCCAGTCAGAGCCCAGTGGCAACAAGAACTTTCCAGAGTGGCCCTGCCGGGCCCACAGGCTCTCACGGCTCGCTGCTGCTGCCCCAGCCCGCCAGCCCCCCTCCGCAGATCCTGCAGGCCAAAGGCACGGCGCCGGTGCCGCCGGGACGGCTCAACCAGGACATCAAGCTGATCTCTGCTTCCCAGCCATCTCTGCCCCAGGAGCTGGCGCAGACACTGGGCCACAGCTCTCCTCATTCCTCTAGAGAATCTGTTTCTAGCTTCTCTCCTTTTCCTGGAGGAGGGACTGGACTTCTGGGGAAGCCTTGTAGCTCGATCCCCGGGCGTGTGACTTTGCCGCGGCAGATGTCCTCAGGGTCTTTGCCACACCCGCTGGTGTTCGGGGCCGGCGCTGCTCCTCTGACTGCTGGTGGGCGCAAAGAATCCATAGTGCTCACAGGGGATCTGGAGCCCGTCAGATCCAAACTGCCCTCCAATTTGTGAGGACTCCTCCCGAGAGCTGGTTATGTCAGCCCTGCAGTTCAGTTCCTGATGAGTTCATGAAGCATTTTTTTTCCCCTTTCCTTCCCCCCCACCCTCGCGCCCGCTTTGTTTTCTCCATTTCGTTTGTTTAGGTTTAACTGTGCTTAGAAACAAAGAAAAACACATGAAAAACAACAACAACAACAAAAAAAGAAGATAACCAGGTATTCTTAGAGCTATAGATTTTTGGTCACTTGATTTTATAGAATATTTTAATACATGGAACAAAAGGATATGAGCAAATTTAATCCAACGAGGTAACGCACAGGCGAGGCGTGTGCCTGAGCTGGAACATGTGAATGATCAGCCATAGAAGCCACCAAAAAAAGGTTTTCCTGTTGAGACAAAGATCCAAGGTTGACGTGGGCTGTAGGAGGTGACATCAGGTCAGGTCTGTAGCTGGTGTTTTAGGACAGCCCTGGTTGGCCTCAGCTGTGACCCTGGTCTGCAGCACCTGGTTCTGGGGGTTGTGGATGGCCCACTGTGAGCACCAGAAGGTGTCCCTTCCTCCCATGTTCCCTCCTGTGTTCAGATTGCAAAGCAAGCAAGAAGAGGGGGGAGTTTCATTATTCCAGACCCCTCTAGGGATTTCCCAAGGGCCAAGTTTTGGTTTGGACTCCACTTGAAGAAGATGAAGGTGACCAGCAGGCGGACGGGCCTCACTCAGACTGTCTCTTTCTGACTCCACTGATGCTCTGATGGGAACAAGGAGCAGTCCCTTGTAGGTCACAAGGAGGGCAGTGATTATCCCCTCTGTATTTTTGTCATGGATGTGGGCAGTGGGAAAAATCATGGCTCTGCCAGCATACCAGGCAGTGACCTCAAGCTGGCACAAAGGCCCAAACTTCAGCCTCTCCATGGTTTGGAAAGTGTGTGTGCAAAGCCAGGGGAGGGATGGAGAAGGAAAGCACTTGAACCTTCCCCTGCCACGTTACTGTCTCAGTGTCCATGGGCTGACTGCTTTGAAGAGAACTAGAAAAGGACTGAGCAGTGGGGTGCAGTCACCCCTGCCCTCCTCCTCCTCAGCCTAGAGGAGTTTGAGCTTTGAGGCACCCAGAGTAGTTCTGGTGCCCAGCCAAGAATCCTCCAGATTTGCAACTCTGTTTTCACCACTCACACCAGATTAGACCAGAGATTTGGCCAGCCATGGTCTGTGCTTCCCCCCCGCCGGGGGGTCCGAAATCCTTCGTTTGACTTCACCAGCAATAAGAGCTGCACCCGATGGGCTTTGGCCTGGCCCTGCAGCTGCAGCGTCACTGGACACACCTGGGGCCTGGCAGGCACCTGGAGCTGGAGTTTTTGGGCTCCCCTAAGGCAGTCAGAGTGGGATGAGGGCGTGAGGGGCCGCTGGGTGCACACTGAGAAGATGCAGCCTTTACCTCTAGAGTGAATGTCTCCTTTTCTGTTACTTTGATCCTTTCTCTGTTTCAGTTTTTCTTAGGCCAAGAGGTGTCTACACCTCACTGTAAGAGTCAGGTGCTCAACTTTTCTAACCCTTGTTAGAAAGACATCCAGCCTCCCTCTGTTTCCAGCTATCATGGGGTCCCCAGAGGGAAAGCAGGACTTCATGCAGCAGTGCCAAAAACTTATCCCAGTAATGATATAGGTCCCTCAAACTCCCTCTCTGACCTCCTCCCACCCCCAAAACACTGGCTGACAGTTGTTTTTTATACTAAATTGTTTGCAAAACTCTTTGACATGTGCCTGTATCTCGAATGTTGCTGCAGCATTCCTGGGCACTCCTGCTTCAACGTGCTTTGGTGGCTCAGAATTCAGATGTAATCAGCTTTGGTCTTCCTTAAAGGGTCAGGGGAACTCTAGAAATGTTTTTTCTACTAGCTACATACACCTATATATGTGTGAGTGTGTGTGGTGGGAGGGGTGCATGTGTGTGTGTGTGTGTGTTTGTATAGATTTTATATATCTATCTATATACACACACATGCTTTTATATATATAGTATAGTTATACACCTATGTAGTCTATTTATGCACACATGTAAGCACACACACACACACACATTTATATATATATATATATATATATATCCTAGTTTTAAAATACATGTCGATTTTGACCCTCCTGTAGGACTGATTGGCAGGTGATAATTATAATCTATAGATCCTGCTTTTCCAAATATGTACAGGTTCATCTTGAAACAGGAATTGAAGCAGACTCACAGACCCTCTCATATTTTCAAAGGTATGAGGCAGTTCCTAAAAGGAAGACTCACAATATCCTTTTCAGTTTTCTACTTGGTTTAGCAAACTTTTTCCCCCATGTGCTGGAGGGCCCCTAGAACGAGCATCTCGAGAGGTTGGGAGCTGAGTCTGGCTGTGGGGTGGGAAAGCAGGGAGGAAAGGTCTCCAGCCCAGCAATGCCAAGCCCTGCTCGATGGCTGTCCTGTGACTGCTGCACTGGTACTTGAATTCCCCAGCCCCGTGGACACTCAGACAGGGGGGCACAGGACCCCCAGGGCTGGCTCTGGCAGACGTGTGTTCCATCACCACTGCTGAACATCCTCCTTTGCTTTGTGTTTCACGGGGATCTCCTTTGGTTTCCCAGTTCTTAGCAGTGCAGTAGCCAATATTGAGTTATTCTGACTGGACCCCAGTCAACACTAGGCTTGTCTCAGTAGGTGGAACTATATTTATTATTATTATTATTATTATTATTATTATTATTATTATTACTACTGTTATTTTTGTTTTCTTTTGGGGGGAAGGGAGGGAAGAGTTCTAGGGGTGGGGTTTGCAATATAAAACACACAATAAAAACCTTAGTAAATAAAAACATGAAAAACCCATCCCTCTGACTTGCTGTCTGCTTTAAGTGGAGAACTTCAGGCAACATGAGATGAGGTTTAAAGAAGAAAAGTCCCTTGGGTGGAATTTCAGTCCTTTGCCTCACTTCTGTCTCTGTTTTCCTGATGTCTTCAGAGCTTTAGCAGCATGTTGACCACCTCACATATTCTCATCTGAAGTCTGTGTTGAGCCATTGACCAGTAGAAGTGTAAAACTTTTGCCTACACTTGACTTTGTAACAATTCAAGGGAGGAATCTGGTAGTTGTTTTGCAGATGTGTGTACGAAATCCTTCACGTTAGCGGCAGACATGGCAACTCTGGCTGACTGTGATCCGTGGAGAAGGGCCCAAGGAGCAGGATGCAGATGTGAACAACCTGGAACAGGGACTGCCACAGGAAGCAGACAAAGCAGGGAGGAAGGAAGCAGCAGTTTCCAGGTCTCAGACTAAGGTGGATGGTGATGCCAAGGTCAGGAGCTGATGTATTTTAGGAAGGTAAAAAGGCCTCAGCTCTCAGCTTTCATTTCACTCCTGCAATGCCCTCTCGGAGTCTGTGTCCAAACCTTCTCTGGGAAGTGACTCCTGCTGGGTCAGTTGTCGTGTTTCCATGAGAGAAGTTCAGGCCCTAAAACATTGTTTTACCTTTCAAAATTAACTTCTGTGCCAGGCTTTTTTATTTTACATGCCATTACTCCAATATAGGAAATGGGTTGCTAGTCCCGCCCCATCCAATTTTTTTTTAAAATTATAAGTAATGTTTAAATGTAAACTTCCAGGTTGGAATAGAACAAAATCCAAGTTTTGAGCTCTTAAACTTCCCTATGAAACCTTCCTTTTGCTCCCCATGTCCAGGTTTTGCTCTCCAAGCAGGGTTCAAGGCACAGCCCCACTGCCAGGAGCTGCAGTAGGATGGGCAGGACCCTGTCAGGAGGATCTTGTGCCCTTCCTGAGGGCAGGGCAGAGCAGAGCACAGGAACACAATATCCATGAGGCCCTCCAGGCAGACGTGGTACTGGGGGAACCAGTGACACACCTTGGAGGCTGGTCTTTACCCTCCCAGAGCATTTCAATGCTTGTGGCCACATCTCTGCTCCAGGCCATTGTGGATCAGGGCAGCTTTTCCCTGACAGAGAAAAGCCCTGGCTCCACTGTCTGGAGGAGCTGGAGGAAGATCCATCCAGTGTAGAAAAGCACAATTGGAAAGGTTTGGCTGGTCTAGCAGGTGTTGGTGCCTCCTTGTCTTCCTGGGAGGAACTAAGACCATACTGGGATTTCATGATCTGGCTGTTGAGAGCAAACTCCTCAGGCACCACAGCCAAGTCACTGCCCATCAACAGGGCAGTTTGTCCACCCCTCACCACCCCCTGCCCTGCAGTGCCTGGAGAAGACCCTGGTGTGGGGGCTCAGAGTGGGAAAAAGGCAGGATCATCAGCTCTTGGGATTATTTCTCCCTTTGCCCAGTTGCAGTTTGGCCAGGGCTGTTGGTGGGAATTTCAGCCTTGTCTTGGGAAACTGTCCTGGACTGGCTGCCTACCCCACTCACCCTTTCCCCCAGAGAAGCAGGAGCAGTCTCCAGTTTTAGGAGAGAGGCAGGAGCTCCCAGACTCACTGGACCCTGTGAGAGATTTCAGGGTGCTGGACACAGTTCCTGGCAATGCTTTCCTGCAGGCACTGGAATTGTCTGGTCCCTGCACCAGCCATCCTTAGACAGGAAGGGAAGTGATGCCAGAGCCGCAGGGAGGAGCAGGCTGAGGCTCAGCTCTTGGAAATGAGGGTTTTCTCCCCCCCTCACTGAGCTGTTTGGTGGTGAGGTTCATGGAGCACTGTGTGGGCAGCAGCCTGGCAGGACCCTGAGCCTTGTTCTCCAGTCACAACCACCCAGAGAGAGACTCTGCAACACCCCTGATGTTCCCAGGAAACCTCACACTGGGGATGGGGTTGTGCATGCCCTGGCCGAGTCCTTTTGTATAATCTCTGTAAATTGAGGGAGTTTGTAGCCCTGGGCACAGGGCTGAGGAGCTCAGATGAGGCATCAGGAACCCTACAAGGTACTCCTGTGAATACCCAAAACCAAAAGGGATTTGCACCTTTTTCCTCCTTGCTAGAGGAGTCATTGGTAAATTAGGAACTATCCCTTTAAAGAAATTAATGCATCATAGTATAGTGTATATTTTATTTAAAGAAAAGACCAGCAGTGACAGCTTTGACTCCACCAGCCTCAGGGCCAAGCTTGTACCTGCCACCCAAGGCACTGCTGTGACAGTGAGACATGAGCTGCAAACCACGAGCTGTCCCTGTTACTCTGTGGGAGATGATCCCTTTGGGATGTGGAAGGTGTGCAGGTGATACCCCCGTTTATGGCCAAACCACAGTGTGTGAAAACAAATGAGGGAGTGGCTGTAGGGCTGGCACAGCCTGGGCAAGGTCACCCACTGCTGCCCCTCCACCCACAGGCAGAGAGGTGACATCCCGCTGCTCATACCCCTGAAGGACTTTCCAACAGCTTGGGAATTCCCTGCTGCCAGAGCTGCAGCAGGTCACCCACCTGAGCTGCTCTGCAGCCACCCCCTGCAGACTGCAGAGAGAAGGAGTGGCTGAGGGGCCCCCAAACCTCCCCCTGGGACTGGAGACACAGCAAGGGGGGAGGAAGGTGAGGGCACAGAATGTTCATTTCCTCACGAGGGGGGTGGGCAGAAACCTTTCCAGTCCAGCCCATCTCTGCCAGCAGCCTGTCCCTCCCTGGGACAGGGATACAGAACTGGAGTACAGATCCCAGGGGAGGAAGGGATCTGTACTCCTGCTTCCATCCCAGGATGGAAGCAAATTCCTGGAGCCCAGGGAGGGAGAGGAGAGGGGCCAGGATTGGCTTCTCAACAGTGCTGGGCATCCTGCTTGGGCTGAAAGGCTGACCAGGAGTTTCTGCTTCCCATAGGAAGGGAGCCGGAGCCAGAGCTGGTGCCAGCATGGTCCCAGCACCTGATGAGGCAGGATCCTTCCCCTTGGAGATGATTTTCCCTGCCCAGCACTGGTGAGTGGCAGCCACGTCCCTGAGCCACAGAGAGGCTCAGCTGGGACATCAGCACCGTGTGGGTCCCAGGAGAGGGCAGGAAAAAGCCCATGCCAGGCCCCCAGGAGCCCAGTGCCAATGCTCTGCCCCAGACCAGGGGTAAAGCCCAGGAACTGGGATGTACTGGCATAAACAAGCAGCCCCTTTTTGCTGGAGGCACTTCAATGCCACAAACTCCCTCCTCATTCACTACTGTCCCCTTGCAGGCAGTATCCCACCCCTGCAGCCCTGGCTGAGGTGACCTGTGGGCAGGGATGTGGCTGGCCCTTTCCCACTGCTGAGCTAAAGCTGGGCTCAGTAACTCCCCTCAGCAGTGGGAAGAGAAGCAGGACAGGGAAAGCAGCAGTTTGGTTTTGCCCTCAGGAGCTGGAGGTGGTTTTGCAGCAGCTTTTCATCACCTTGCAGTTCCTTGCTTGCATTTCTCCCTTTCCCCACACAGAGGAATGCTCCTGTCATGATCCCAGGTTTTGTGTGTGCCTGTGCCC
>NW_021939189.1:16614193-16618296 GCF_001715985.3 Manacus vitellinus | reverse complement strand
ACACCCAATGTCCCAGCCCCAGATCATGGCTCAGCAGCACCTATTTTTCAGCACAGACCAGCAGTGCTGAAGCCTGAGGTCCCAGATGCTCTCCCTGTTCAGGGTGTTGGCTGGGAGGCCCCAGGGGGCATGACCCTGTCTCTGAGCTGCCTGCTCTCAGTGCCACCCTCCCCAGGGACCCCCCAGCAGCACATGGGGGAAGCTGAGGGGGAGCTGGGGGTCTGGCTGTGCTGGGATCAGAGCACAGTGCTGGGTCTTCCCATTGTCCCCAGCCCTGCTCTCTGGATGAGCAGGGTGTCTCCAAACCCATCCCCTCAGTGCCAGATTTCTCCCTGTCGATAAAAAGGGGCTGAATTTTAACACCAGTGTCTGCACCTTGGTTTTGTCACGTCATTTGCAGAGGCCTCAGACATTCACTAATTCCTGCACACCTTTGCCTGAGCCCCACTTTGACTTTAGGCTCTGATTTTAATGGAGCTGAATATGGTCCCATCTACTATGGCAAATTAAGGGCAGAAAATCCTGACGGCTCTGCCATTTACAGCGGCAGGAAGGAGATTGATTTTCTTTTAAGCAGCATTGCAACCCAGCTGCCTCCAGCTTCCAGCTGACCCCAATCACAGCAGCCACTGTTCTGCTCAAGTCCCCCTTTTAGGAGGCACCTGATTAGAACAGACATTGAGTGAAGTCTCGCAGAAGAGGGAGATGCTCTTTTGTTTCGGTGCAGAAGACACAACAGCTTCCTACGTTAAAACGGGAGCTGTAGCCCAGCAAGTGCCGGGATTCCTGCTGTAGGAATTCCGCTGGGTGACCTCTTGGCCTGGGCACTGCAGGACCCGGCTCTCCCACGCTGCCCCCGGGAAGGGACTGGGAGCAGCCCGGAGCTGTCCCGCAGTGCCCGGCAGGAAGGCGTTAACAGCAGCTCCCGGTGCCACGTGTCTGAACGCCTTCCCCTCCCTGGGAAGCCGCTCTCCCTGAGTGCGCTGCAAATTAGAGAGCCCTTCAGGGTCATTTTCCCCCTCTTCCCTTTTATTTTGTGTTTTTGTACACCGCTTTGTCCGGCTCTGATGGGAATGGCCCGGGCTCGCCCACGCGGCTGGCACAGCCCCTCCGGAGGAGACACGTGCTGTGCCCTCCGCCCTGCCGGGGCCCTGGGGGTGGCCGTGGCTCTCGGGTGTCCCGTCCACCCGCTGCAGCCCCAGGGTGGGGTCCGTCCCTGTCGGCTCCTCTGCAAGGCTCAGGGCTGACTGGGGCCGCTCCAGCCCCCAGGGATCTGGGAGCTGCTCCCTGCTATTGCTGATGCTCCAGTTGGCCCAGCTGCCTCCCCATCCCGGGAACAGCTCCATGGGGTGGGGGTACAGCACATCCAGGTGCTGCTGGAGCAAACCCACCAGAGCCGGAAGGGCCAAATGGACTCGTGGGAGCAGTGATTTCTTGCTCTTAGGAGGAAAGGTGCAGGACAAGGCTCCGGTGCTGCTCCTTTGTAAGCAATTCCTGCTTTCCCCCCTCCTCCCAGGAGCAGCCTGGATGTATTGCTAGGAACACGGGACCCCTCCTGGGGAGAGAGGGGGCACAGGTGTTGGGTCAGGACAGTGCTCATGGCTGCACTGCCAGGCAGGAACACTGTCCTGAGGGATTATTAACCCTTTCCCTGCTGCCTCATGTTTCATGTCAAAGGTTTCAGTGTCAGGACAACTTGGTATTCATGTCCCTGCAATCCTTGCGCTCCTGGAAGGGCTGTGGAACTGAGGACATACATACTTAGCTCTGTGAAGGTGCTCTGCCAGGGCTGCAGATACTGCAGGGAGACCTGGGGACACAACACACACATTTTTAGCTCCCTGTCCCCAGCAAAGTGGTCTCCAAAATCATAGAGTTTGGTTCAAGTAGTATGAAAACAGGCAGACACCAGCCTTGGGGCACTCAGGGATATCCTCTGAGAGCCCATGAGTCACAAACCCTGGGACTCAGCACCCAGTTCTAGTTTGTCCTGGTGCTATTCTTTGCTTGATCTTTTACTAGATCCCAGCAGATCTCACAGCTCCTAAAGCAACCTTGGTTGGGAACAATGTCCCCACTCCAGCCCTCACCCCATGGACACTCCACTGCAGCAACCAAAGCCCAGTTGGGTGGGCAGAGCAGCCCCAGCCATGAGCAGCTGGGTGGGGCACTCAGGTGATGCCCATAATGGGGGCCCTGATTGGGGGTGAAGATGGGAAGCACCTGGGGAGGGTGGGGCACAGGGGCAGAGTTCAGTGTGACCTCTTCCAGTTCTTGCAGCAAACAGCAGCTTTCTCTAGGTCTGCACAGGTAATAGGGGTGGTGGGGATTTTGGGGTGGCTTCTTACTTTAACCCCACTTTTTGAGGGATGCTGGTGGTCCTTCTAATTCCTGGCTGCTGGGAGCAGCTGTGGGGAAAGGCTGAGCTCTGGCTTTGTGCTCCCAGTCCACACTGGGCACTCTGCCCCCTGGACATGGCTGCCCTGGGAGGTGGTGTGGGGGATGTGGTTGGAGTGGAAGGCTCTGGAAGGTGCTGTGTGTTGGTACCTGGGCTGTGTGCCATGTCTTTGGGGTCCCCTCCATGCCCACAGGTTTGGGGCCAGGACAGGGCAGCATTTCCCCCCCATGCCCACAGGTTTGGGGCCAGGACAGAGCAGCATCTCCCCCCCCAGCCCCGTGTCTGGGCATGCCTTGTCCTTTTTGGCTTCCCCACCTTCCCTGCACTTCCAGCCCCACTTCCCCAGCACTGGCTGCACCAGCCAAGTTTTTTTCCTGTTTTTCCCAACTGGGAAGAACCACCCCAGTTATCTGTGCTGGTGCCCAGACCTGGGCAAGGGAGGGCAGCAAATCGATAGGGATCCAGAAGGGAATGCAGCCATGGAAGCCTCTGTGAAGCACCTCCTTGTGCCTCCAGCCTGGTCTCCAGGGCATGGGGATGCTGTGAGGGCTGTGTGGCTCTTCAGAAAGGGATGGAGAAACCTGAAGGAGCAGCCAGGGGGTGAAAGGGGGAAGGCAGGATATGGTCCAGCTGCTGGGGGACAGCCCTCGAGGTTGGGGGGTGCTGAGAGAGGGCACCATATGGGAGTGATGGAAAGCCCTTGGGAAGGTTTCCCTGGTAGCTGCTCAGTGCCCTTCTCCAGCGACAGGGATTTTTTGTTTCTGGGCTCCACATCCTCACGGCAGACAGATTGATGGGATCGGTGTGGGAGCAGGGATGTGCCTGATGAAGCAGCAGCAGCTGCCAGGGAAACCCCTGTGCGGGAGGGAGCTCCGGCCCCGCCGTCCTCCGCAGAGCCGGGATGGATGGAGCGGATGCTGTTACCATGGCGACGGTGCCCACCGAGGACAGATGGGCTCTGGTGTTTTCCTCACGCGCAGAGATAACAGGATCCGAGAGGATGCTGTCGGGAACGCGGCCATCCCTGGTTTCCGTGGGGAAGCCCCTCTCCTGGCTCTCCCTGGCCGGGGCACAGGGCGTGTGTCTGATCACAAACCCGGGTCCGACAGCCCATCCCGGGTGCTGTCGGGTGTTGTCCCCTCCCCAGTCCCTCTGTCCTGCTGCAGGATGGGACCTGGGGGTCGACCTTAGCAGCAGCCTCGTGCTCCCTTTGAAAGGGTCCTGAGGGGGGTCTGAACTCAGGTCAGGGTTTTCCTGAATGCTCCAGCTCTGTCAGGACCTGCCAGCCAGGGACAGCCACTGAAGTCACTAATGGGGTTTCTCTTTCTTTTCCCCTCAGCTTTGCAGCCCAGGACTGAAGACCCCCCCCCCCCCATCTCTAGGGGAAGATGAAGTAACAGGAGGTGGAGGCACTACTGACAGCCAGCCTAAAATGAAAAAGGGACACAGCCTGTGGCAGCCCAGCCTTGCCCTGTCTGCAGCCTGCTGAGGGTGAGTCCTGCTGATCTGGATTAGGTTCACGTGTGATGATTTTATTGCCACATCTCTGCATGCCTCGTTTAACTCTCCCAGCCTTACCCATGCTGGGGCTGCTGCAGGAGGCTGTGACCAGGGGTGTGTGGGGCAGGAGGCTGTACCCAGGGGTGTGTGGGGCAGGAGGCTGTACCCAGGGGTGTGTGGGGCAGGAGGCTGTACCCAGGGGTGT
>NW_021939189.1:16612963-16614183 GCF_001715985.3 Manacus vitellinus | reverse complement strand
TGGGGCAGGAGGCTGTGACCAGGGGTGTGTGGGGCACGAATGGGGCTCTGCAGCCCCTGGAGCAGCAGCACCTCCCATTTCCAAGGCTGCACTGATGTCACTGGTGCATCTGTGCTTGAACTGGCCCCATGCCCAACTCAGAGCACCTGCCTGAGGGGGGGATGTCCTGAGACAGCCTGGCTGGGGAACAGGGCTTCCTCCTAAGGAATTATCAAGGAAAATCAGCATTTGCTCCAAGTTTCAGCCCTGGGGGAGCCAGCTGTCATGGACACTGTGCCTGTGGAGAGGGAGAGCTGGAGGAAAGGCAGTGAGTGCTGGAAGAAGGCTGAGAAACAGGAGCTGAAACTGGGAAGCAACCGGGAAAAGTTGATTCTTGGTTACCAAAGGACAGGGAGCAGGTTATTGTCCTAGTGCAGCTGCTTCCAGCCCTGTGCAGGTACCTGTGCAGGGTCAGAGAGTCACTCTCAGCTGGTGAAGAACATGTTTCCTCACAGCAAAGGGGGGAGTCCGACACTATTCCAATAGGCTGAAGGCTTTTTTGCTCCCCCTCTTTGGATTTTAGTCTGTCTCCCTGGCACCCTTTGGCATTCAGGCTTTCCCTGCCTTTTCACAAGGCTGAATTTGTGGATGTTTTCCACTCTTTCACTTCTATATGTGTGTTCTCATGGACACTTTTCCACATTGTGCCTGCCAAGGGCTGACTTTCCTTTTCCAAATCTGCTGCTCCTGCTGCTGCCTCTGCCCTGTCAGCCCTGCATGTGATGTCTGTCCCCTGGATTTCCAGAGAGCAGCACTCTGGAGAGCTGGGAAGCTCTTCTGGAGGCAGGAATTTTGCTGTGTATGCTTCTGGAAGGTTCTAGAGAGGCACTCTGCAGCTCAGAGCTTGGCTTATAAAAGTCCCACAGCTGATACTGTGTAGTGAGGGGAGATGTGTAACCTGACTGGAGCCTGTGTTGGATTAGGAGAGCCCTGATCCCACAGAAACAGGCTGGGAGAGCTGGGGGTGTTCACCTGGAGAGGAGAAGGCTCCAGGAAGACCTGAGAGTCCCTTCCAGAGCCTAAAGGGGCTCCAGGAGAGCTGGAGAGGGACTTGGGACAAGGGATAGAGGGACAGGCAAAGGGGGAATGGCTTCCTACTGCCAGAGGGCAGGGTTAGATGGGACATTGGGAAGGAATTGTTGGCTGTGAGGGTGGGGAGGCCCTGGCCCAGGTTGGCCAGA
>NW_021939189.1:16444249-16611699 GCF_001715985.3 Manacus vitellinus | reverse complement strand
GCAGGGTTTTAATCTGCCTGTCTGTGTCCTGGCTGTGCCTTGGGACACTCCCAATGCCTTTGTTCCCCATTTCTCCTCCCCTGGACACATCCCTGCACAGCCCCCAGCTCTGGCATGGCTGTGACATCCCTGCCCAGCTGCAGGTCCTGGCTCCCCTTCAGGAGGATTTGGGAGTCCCTTCCCACCCGAGACATCAGTGTGGGGGCACAATTTAATGAGTAACAGAGGGCTCTGATGAACAGCAAGAGGAGCAGGGCTGTAAAGCCTGCAGGAGCATAATTCCTGTTTGCAGGGGTCAGGATGATGCTCCCAAGGACACGAGTGACCAGGAAAGTGGCTGATGACCAGTGGGAGTCCCCAGTATGAGAGAAGGAGGCTGGAGTCATCACGAGGGGAGCAACACGGATACCCATCGCTGCACTTCAAAAGGTACAGACAAAGCACTCTATTCCATGATTATAGTATTATTTTGCATTATTTACCAGTTTACTAAGGCTACTAAATGTCCTTCCCCTGATGTGAACCCCTTCCTTCTCTACTTGCTTATTAAAAGGTGGTATTTTTTTACCCTTGAAATAGAAGGAAGGCAGAGGTTACATGTTCAGTGTCTGCACAAAGATTGAGGGAGAGTAACAATTTTCCTCTTCCTTCTCTGGAGGACACAACCTACCAACCCACAGCAACAAAAAGGGCAAGTAAAATTCCAAACCTGGTCCCTGTATTGATTAGGAATAATTAAACAAACTCTCCAAGCAGCCCAGAACTTGATTGGATTAAAAAAAGTGTATTGGATGTCCAATACCAAATAATAAACATGAAGTTATTAAAAAAAGCCATAGAGGATACAGCAAATACTACAGAAAAGCAAAAAAAAATTGTACAGAAAGGTCGACGTCTACAGCAGCCCTCAAAATTATTCTACATGAGAATCATAAAACAATATACAGGTTTGGTTCTTTTTTTCCCCAAATGTCTGAGGGAAGCTGTCACTCAACAGCTTGACTATGACACTACAAGGATACACAATGTTCCAAATTTAAAATCACAGGATATGTAAGAAAACGTAGCATTAAAATGTGAAAAAGTGCAATACAGATTGTACACTGAATTGAATAAATGTTTTTTCTTTTTTTTTTTCAGTTTAACCTTAAAAAACCAACTTTGAACAGTTGTTTTATCATTAAAAATATTCCCCCTCCCCAAATTCAATGACAATATTAACATTCATGGTGTTATACATAAGGAATATTCACAAAGACCCCCCCCCAGCCAGGAATACTGTGTTTGTAGGATGGTATTTCTTTGGGTACAGGTAAAAAATAGGCAAAGGAAAAGGTTCACACCCTCCTTCCAGGCCAGGGTGTGCATTTTTATTCTTTCAACACATATTCTGTAGCTTATTTTGCCCTGAATTGTACTGATTAAAAGTCTAAACATCAGTTATCCAGGTGGCCCACAGTGCCCCAATTAATTTGATTCCCTCCCCTCCCTCAAAGAATAAATAAAGGCAGGAAATGTCCCAGAAATGACAACACAGAGTCCAGGAAAAGAAAGGAAGTGACACTACAGCACCATCCCAGCTGCTCTCCAGGTGATTCCATGGCTCTCCCCTCTCTTGGAGACCAGAAGCTTTAGTTCAGTTCAGTGGGGAACAAAGTAAAAGCAGCAGAACTCCTGTTTGTTACTGGAGCTGCAGCAGTTCCAGCATTCCCTCCTGCTGCTCCCACAGGCCCAGCCCTGGCAGAGCCACAGCAGGGACCCCAAAACACCTGGACCTGCCTGTCCCCGAGATCCCAAATCCCAGGAGGAACAGATTCCCCTCTGAACCAGCAGTAAGTTGGAGTTTCCTTTTGTTCTGGCAGTGGAATTGCACACGAGTTCATCAGGCACCTGGGGGTGGGTTTGGTTACTTTACTGAGCTACAGCCCGTTTCCAGGGAAGGGCAGAGCCAGGCAATCACACATGGAGAAAAGGAAAACCCTTGTCCTTCCCTTTGACCTTCCCTTCCTTTCCAGACAGATGTGTGAACAGCACCTGAGTCACTAATACTGGTTTTCTTTTTACATGGTTTTCCAAAGTGTAAAAAAATACATTTTTGCCTTGTTTCTGTCTCTGGGGAATACTCCAGAGCTGGCCCTTGTTCGAGTGGCCTGGGATGGAGACACTGCACTGGGGCTGGACGTGCTGCTGTGGGCAGGGAGCGTTCCCACAGGCAGGATGTGGTGTGTGGGGATGGAAGGGCCCACAGTTCCCTCCTTCTGGGAGCCCAGGGAGCTCCACCCCAGCCCTGGGGCCTGTGCTGAGCCCTCACTCTGCACTTGCAAGGTTCATGATGCATCTTTAGCTAACAACAACAAAACAGTTGCCAAAATAAGCTGCATGTAGTGTCATCTAAGCATAAGGAACCCCAATTTACAGGAGGAAGTTCTGGCAATGTTTCTAAATGAGACTCTCACTGCAGTTCAGTGACCAGAGACACAGTGATGCTAAAGGGACAAGGAAGGACGTTACAGAAGATGCTTCGTGTTCTTCAGTCTTTCCAGTCACTGGAGAAAGACATGAAAACAACAGGAATGACCCCTCCCCCTGGACCCCCTCCCCTTCCCCAGCTACTTTTCCCCCCACTCAAAATATTGAAACTGCACAAAAAGCGACAAACAAGCCTTTCAAATTACATTTCAATTCAAACAGACTGGTAATCTCACAGTGATGAGAGGAGAAAGTCAGGCTTTTAATAATTATAATATAAAAATAATAAAAAAAGCTTACAAAGAGCAGTGCAGCATCCCAAAAGGCCATGGATTAACTGCCAGAAGGGGACGTAATTGTACGCAGAATAAAAAACAAAAACAGAACAACCCACACTGGCAATGAATTTCCATACACAATAGAACAAGCAGTCAAACCTCAGCCTAGGCTGTGGAAAACAACAGTTTCTCCCTTTTTTTTTTTTTAATTACAATATTTTTTTCCTTTTTATAAAAAAAAGATAAAATAAAAACACAAATAAAATTGTACATAAATGCCAATGTCCAACACTGAAAAGGCAGGGCAATCACACCACTGAGACAAAACCTGACCAGAACAAAACTAACGGCGAGTCCGTTTGCTTTCCTTGTGTCTGGAGTCCAGCCTGGTGTGTCCCATCCCGCCCGGCCCACAGGGCACTGGAATTCACAGGGCCAAGACTTCCCTGCAGGACAGTGACACACAGGTCCCCTCTGGTTGGTTCCTCTCCTTCCCACATTGCTCTCATGTGCTGTCCCTCTTTCTGGTTTGTTGTTTGTTTTTTTTTTTCCTCTTTTTTTTCCTTTTTTTTTTTTTTCCTCTGTACAATTCCTTGCGTTCCAAGGCTGAGTCCCACGACTTGCGGAGCGGTTTGGAGTCACGTCCCGGGGAGGTGGTCACGCCGTGGTGATGGCATTGAGGTCCTTCATCAGTCCTTCCAGGTGGGCCATCTCTTTGGTCAGCTCATCCGGCTCGTAGGTCTGGGGAGAGGGAGAGGGTTACACAGGGGGCCTTGGCTCTCCTTAGGGAGGGACAGGACAGGAAACACAGAGGAATGGTCAGGGACTGCTGTGGGATACGGCTCTGACTCAGGAATAACCACACGTGGATTGCATTTAGCCACAGTTACAGGAATTAATAGCCTTTAAAGAACACTCTAAGGAGTGGCTGAGCTGTGCCAGGGGAGGTTTAGGTTGGACAGTAGGAAAAGGTTCTTCCCCCCAGAGGGTGGTTGGGCACTGAACAGGCTCCCCAGGGCAGTGGGCACAGCACCAAGGCTGCCAGAGCTCAAGGAGCATTTGGACAATGCTCTCAGGGACAGGGCGGCATTTGGACCGATGATCCTTGTGGGTCCCTTCCAGCTCAGCATATTCTATTCTTTGATTCTATTTTCAGTGCAGCTCTTTGGGCAGTTGTGATTCAGAGTCCCACTGAATAAACCATGATCAGCTGATCTGTTTTCCTTGTCTCGACCCCTGAAGGGAACAGCTGCCTTTGAACCAGAGTAGGCAGTTTAGAAAAGTCTTCCCAGCTTAACTGGAAAGCAGGTCAACGGAATCACCTCAAAAGAAATGTTTTGAGAATTGTTACCCTCCCTGAAATCACAGTGTATTAGGCTCAGAGGTCCAGTTTCAGCTGCACTGATGAGCCATCACCTCTGTGATCAGTGCCTGTGTGCAGACACACCATGAACCACGGCAGCTCCAAACCTTTGCTGAACAAGTCCTTCCCAGTTCTGTGCAGTTTTCAACCCTGACCCTGCTCTCAGTTCCTTTCTTTCTAGAGACAAACCTTCTCCTAATTTAAATGGCATTGAACTTCCAGTTTATCAAACATCTGGACTGTACCAGAAAAGTCATCCCTGCCCTGGGTCCAACACGTTATCTGACAATGATAAA
Source organism: Manacus vitellinus (assembly GCF_001715985.3). Lineage (NCBI taxonomy): Eukaryota > Metazoa > Chordata > Aves > Passeriformes > Pipridae > Manacus > Manacus vitellinus. The sequence goes on along the minus strand of NW_021939189.1, from coordinate 16,607,293 downwards.
CAGCAGCAGCTGAAAGTAAACTCATTCCTACAGGCTCTCATAAAAAAATAGAGTTAATTCAAATCACTACCTAACCCTAAACCCCTTAATTCAACTTATAATTTAATTTTCAAAACTCATACTTGAACTAGCAATTTAATTTAACTAGTATTTAGTGTGCTGACTCTACCTTGTACTAATTTATCAATGAACAAATTTATTAATGGCTCTATTTGAATATTACCAATTTATTGATGGATAAACTAATGAGTAAGGGTTTGGTACTGACCAAACAAAACAAATAAAGCAGGAGTGACACCTAGACAGAAGGGCAAAAGGGCACCAGATCAAGTTTCTAGACCAGCAAACGCAGAAAGAAAATCAAGAGGGCAACAAAAACATGTGACAAATGAAAAGGACAATGAGGAAAAAAAGTAAAATAAATTCAAAATAATCATTCCTGTAGCAGTGATCAGAGCTAATACCTGTGTGATACTGAAGACAGTATATGATTCTAGTGATCCAGTAGCTACTGGAGAAACTTCTTGGCTTGCAATTTGAAAGGAAAACAGCACTTCCAGCCTCCCACCCAAAACATCCTCAATATCCTTAATAGATACTCCCAAAAGCAGCCCAGCAGGTGGTTGTACCTTTCCCAAAAGTCAGAACACTTTCACAGGAGAGTCTACAAACATATTTGGGATGATGCTTAAAACACGTTGGCATTAGTGCCAAATGTTCCACGTGCAGTGACACTGGGAATGCTCTGCAGCAGCAGGGCTGTAACAGGACCCTGCCCTGTGCAGAAGGTGTTTCTCCTGTACTTTTTATATGGATTCACAGGCAATGGGGGTGTTGGAAGTTTGGAGCCTTGTGACCCTCTGCCTTTGAAAGTGTCAGTGCAGAATTCCTGAAGTTTCCAAGTGTGACACAAATAAGGAGAGACCTCCCCCCAGTCTGTGAGCACTGCAAGGCCAGGCCTGGCAGTGGAAGTACCTACGCTTTCCGAGTCCTCCAGCATCCGGGTGGTCTCCTGCACGTCGGGGGCACTGGGAACGACCACGGGCATGGGAGGGCGAGTCCTTCCCAAGGTCCCGATGGACGCGGTCTTCACCGAGTGAACAGGGTGGGTGGGAGCTGGAAACAATGGTCAGAGAGTCAGGGAATTGGTTCTTGGGCTTAATCAGAAAGGAAGAGAATAAGAACAGGGGGGAACTGCCTTAAACTGAAGGAGGGCAGGGTTAGATGGGATATTGGGAAGGAATTCTTCCCTGTGAGGCCCTGGCACAGGTTGCCTAGAGAAGCTGGGGCTGCCCCATCCCTGGAAGTGTCCAAGGCCAGGTTGGATGGGTTGGATGGCAGGAGTGGGACTGGTTGAGCTTTAAGGTCCTTCCAACCCAAACCATTCTATAATGATTCTATGATGAAGAAAGATGGTATTAGAGGAAAGTGAACACTTAAACTTTGGAGCGTTGGATCCGAATTTTTGTCCAATTTATTTACGTACAGAAAAAGGCCTTGAAATGACACCGACAGAACTCACTGCAGCCTCTGACACACTGCCTTGGATGCCCAACTCCACCCCCCGCCCCTCAAGGACCTTCCCTGTTAAAACCCCCCTGTTTTGGCAGCGTGTGCCTGTTTTCCCCTCACCTTGCTGGTCAGCAGGGGGGTGCTGGGCAGGGCAGGTCGTAGGAGGCCCGGCCGGGGGGAACCAGCGGGCAGCGCGAAGCTCTTGGAGCGGGTGTGACGGGCGGACGTGGGCAGTGGGCAGGCCCTGGGCAGGGTCCTCCTCCTGGGCAGTGCCCAGGTACGAGCCCGTGGAGCCCTCAGGGTCCTGGTGGTCGGTGCCCGGCGGGGCCGAGGGCGCCGGCAGCGTGTCCGTGCTGGGCGTGTTCCGGACGGACTCTGCAACACACACACTGCAGTTACTGCTCAGAAACGGCCTCTGGGGCACATGGAAACACAGCAGGCTACTGGGAAGCACCTCTTCCAGGGTCACTGTTACAGGTACGAGGGAATTTGGATATAACCCCAGTCCTGTGTGACTGCCCTGTTCTATGGTGAACGATGGCTGTCTGGTAATACAACGAGCTGAGAACTGAATGATTCCACACCCCCACCAAGAGCAAATCAACAGTTCTGCACTGAAACAGCTCCATGGAGTAAGTCCTCAGATAAACCAGCAGAGAACACAAACCTTCGTTCTCCTTCTGCCCTTGAGCATCTCATAGTACTGGCATTTGTAACCAAATCTGTAATTTAAGGTTCACACCAAGCACTAGTGCAGACACAGGAGCCTGAGTTTTTTCTGAGACAGGCTTGAAATCCATTTACCTGGAGTCACAGGATGGTTTGAGTTGGAAGGGATCTTAAAGATCATTTAATTCCATCCCCTGCTATAAGCAGGGACACCTTCCATTATCCCAGGTTGCTCCAAGCCCCATCCAACCTGGCCCTCAACACTTCCAGGGATGGAGCAGCCACAGCTTCTCTGGGCAACCTGTGCTAGGGCCTCTCCACCCTCACAGGGAAGAATTTCTTCCTAAGAATTTCTTCCTACTTGCCGAAAGCTCAAACTCAAGCTCAGATGAAATCCCAGGCTTGCTGTGTTTGCAGCAGGCTCCACGCTGACCTAAGAGAACAATGAGATGGTATCTTACATTCAGGGCGTCGTGATCCTACTTGGAGCACAGGCAGGGAAGGATCTGGATTGTGGGAGCTGTCACTTCACTGGTATAAACCTCTGCCTCTCACATATTGCCTCCCTGTGTCCTTGCAGCCTCAGGAACTGCTTTCATAAGGAAACAACACTTTTGGCTATGACAGCTTAGAAGGTTGACCTTAAGCTAGAAAAGCTCAGATTTCCCTCCAACTCGACATTTTACCCACGTGCAATTTAGCAACAGTGTGGCTTCAGAAATCTTCAGAGCACTGGAGATACTGCAGAAACTACTGCAATTCATTGTGCTTCAGGCCTGAAAATACTGCATGGAAATCACCCCCATTTTCTGTGTCCCTCAGGAAGGTTAACAAATGTCAGCTCTCAGTAGCTAAGTCTGGACCTTTCTCCTCTCTTGGTCTGAAATGGTACTAACCAGGGAAAAAGTTACCACATTAAGTAGCTCAGATTTAATCTGGTGTCTCAGGGCTGAATGCTTTAGCATAAGGAATCCTCCTGTTTGTGGCTGTGTATTAAACACAGAGCTTCCTCTTCTATCATGTGCCTCAAGGATCTGCACAAGTAAGCTCAGCCTATCCAGGATTTTGTCTGCACTTACACCCACGTCCTTAAACCTCGTGGAACACCACAGTGGGGACTGACCGAGTTTCAGGCTTTGATTTCCACATGTTTCGCTCCCGGTTCCATGAAAGCAACACGTCCCTGGTGGTTTGTGTCTCACCTGTGGAATTGGCCCTGTCTGAGTGGGACAAGGCTGTGCCCAGGGGCCAGGGGCTGGGCTGGTGGTGGAGGTAGCTGCGGGTTGGAGAGGCGAGGCTGCCGGAGTGGAAATGGTGGTGGGGGTTATCGAGTGAATGGATGGGATGAGCACTAATCACAGCTGTGGATGAACACAAGACAGAGAAACACTTAACACACACACAGTGCTTGTGGACTGAAAGGCACCACATCCCTCCCTTCCCCACACAGCCACTGCAGGGGAGCCAGACCCTCAGCTGGTTCACAATCCACCTTAAACTCCTGGGTCATCAGACCCAAGTCATGTACAGGACAAAACCATCACCTGATTACAGGCCAAAAAGCAGTACCAGCAACTTAATTCACATCAGGATGCACCGTCTGATTTCAAGGAAGAGAAAAGTTCAGATGAAGAATAGAGAGAATATAGATCTACTATCCACATATAGTGTGTGTGTTAAAAAAGAAACAGCCCTTTGCTTCCTCATATCCTTCCAAGATTTTTGTATTTCAGTAGTCAAAGAAGGAGCTCACTTGGTACACACCATTACTGCAAATTATGCTAAAATGGAAGAGACTGAATTATCCTAAATTAGTACCTAGAGGTAAATAACTATATCTGAGTGCTCCAGTTGGGGGGAAGCCATGGGAAGGTGTCTGCAGGCTCAGAGTTAAACACACGGAATGGTCCTGGTGGTGCTTCCTGAGAAAGGGCCTCACATACCACTGTGAGCTTCCTGTGGAGCTTCTGCAAAGCCTAAATGACATTATATTAATGTTTCCAGTTACTATAAAACACAAACCTACTGCTGGAGGCCCTCAGAGCTCTTGAAAACAGGATAAAAACTCAAAGTCACTAAAACGACCTCAAGCCCTGAGGCACCAGCAGACCTTGCACCTCCTTCCTCATCCCACCCGCCCCAGCCAGCTGTGCCTGGGCCTGGTTTGTTCTCCCTGGGCAAGGCAATGGCTAAGAAAGAGAGGGAATCAGCCAGGCTTTTCCAGGGAACACAGCAGGACTGGCATCACAAAGGGCTGTCAGAGCCGGGGCTGCTGCTGCAGGGAAATCACATCCATGGCTCTATCTGCCACAATTATCACATCAGCCTGAACACAACCAGCAGGTACAACTGGAATTACTGCCTCCCAAAAATGTGTATCATCCTGTGTGGGACTGATACGTAGGTTGTTGAGTGTCTTTGCTGTGAGTTTTTCCTTTGCTACACTTTGCTACAGCTGAATTTTCAAAAAGGCTCCACTCCAAAGGTCAAATATTAAGCTGCTGCTGAGGGAAGGCTCTTGTATGGACTGAAAGATGGTTACAGATACAAAACCAAGGAAGGGGCTTGATGGTGGATTATCAAGACAGAGGAGAGTGAGCAGCAGATTCCAAGTAGCAGTGCCAGCACTGGCTTTTATCAGTTTTCCTTCTCAGTGAGCAGACATGGAAGCAATCAGAGAAATCTTCCCATTTGTCAATAATTTTAAGGTCTCTGGGGTAGGCAAATGCCATTCTGGTGGCCAGGAGCTCCAGAAGGGCCTCACAGGGCTGAGTGAGAGAGCAAAGATTCCAAGGAGCTCGTAGTAAAGTCAGAGGAGGCTCTGAGAATGGCAACTCAAGAGCTACAGGGGATGGAGCAGCTGCCTCATGAGGAGAGGCTAAAAACGTGGGACTGCTTGGGCTGGAGAGGAGAAAACCAGCAGCTGAGAACCTGACAGAGATGGAGCAGCTCTCTGCAGTTCCTGTGGGACAGCTGGGCACTGGCAGAGTTCAGAGGGAACGGCTACAAAAAGCAGCCAAGCCCACAGGCTCTCCCTGGGAAGCACCAGAGTGGGATGGACAGACACTGGACACACTCCTGACTCTCCTCCACTCCTCACCCCAGTGCAGCTGCTCCTTTTCCCCTTTTCCCTTAGTCTAACTCTGCCTTTCCCATAAGGGGCTCCGGGGCCTCCTCTGAGCTATTCCCACTGCAGAAAGGCTGGAATTGCTCAGGAGCAGTGAGCAGGAAGGTGTGGGTGTCCCTGTTTGTGGCACCAGTGTGGCTGGTTTGGGCACTCCCCACTCCAGGAGCAGGAATGGGGGGCTGGTGACTTACGCTGAGGTGGCTGAGAATCAAAAGGCATCATCATCTTGGGCCTCATCCCCCTCCTTCCTGCCAGCGTGGACATGCTGTCCTCGGACTCGTGTCCTGAGGGAGAGACACTGGGGTTACTGACCTGCAGCTCCTGGGGCACCTGAGCACTTCAACCCCCCTCTCTCTAGTCCTGTTTGCAGTTTTGTGAGTCACAACTGATAAAAACAGCTCTTTCATCCTCCACCAGGAGGTGAGAAGAGGACAGTTATTTGGTACTGGAGAAACTCTCCAGGCCCCAATACAAACTTGAACTTCTGGCACTGCAGCTGTGGGCTGAAAGGATGTCACACACAGCTCTCAAGAGTTCATTTCAAAACACTTGTTAGATGATGTTCCAATTACTAGCCAGTATTTACCAAGAGAAAATAATGATTTGACTCCTGGGCACTCAATTTCCTCACTACAACACGTGATCCATCCTTTTTAGGGAATCTTAGAAACTAGGAACAAACTCAATTCACTACTTGAAAAATGAGAACAAAAGAGAGTGACTAAGTAATATCTCAATAAAGTGATTTCACCACTCAGAGTCAAATGTATTTAACACCTCATGGCCAAAGCACTGTTGATCTCTCACCTCTGTAGGAATTCCGCCTCTGGTGGATATTGCTGTCCATGGAATTGTCAACTGGGGTGATGTCTTGGGAGTTGCGAGGGATTGGGGTGTCTGTCATGATGGGATTGGGATCTGGAGACTTATCAATGGGTTTGAGCTCCAGTCTCTCATGATGAATCCAAAGGTCAGGAGGCTTGACATCTTTGGAGTTCCCCTTGTACTTGTGGGAGCCATTCACTGATTTGCAGGCAGCACGTTTCCTGGGAGGGAAAACAAAGGAGATGTTCTCAGATGTTCTTAGGTGTCAGCCTCACCTGTTGAAAGGATTTCCCTCAGATCCTGTATCCCTGAGCAGAACCTTCCCACCGGCAGGACGCTCTGAACTCTGCACACAAGCCCAGCCGACATCTCAAAGCACGTCCTGCAACTCTGATGCCACGAATTTGTCCCCAGCGGCCCCACATCCTGCAGCCCAAGCCTGCACTGACAAAAACTGAATTTGCAGTGCTTGTGGTTGTTAAGAGAACATTCCAACCATGAAGTGAAGGTGCACCACGCTGTGCCCCTGCTCCGGGCTCAGCTCCAGCTAGAGCTGGAGAGGGAGGGTGCAAACAGCCAGTTATCCCAACAGGATGGTGAACACTGAGGATCAATGACAGGAACATCACTTTCAGCACTGCTCAGACTGAGGAGCTTTTCATGGCTGTTGAACAGCAGCAGCAGGAATCTACGGTGAAGCAGAGATTTGGGACAGTGGAATTTGGGAAAAGGAAAATGTAGGGTTCCAGCACTGCCCTCCACACTTGCTCCTCACAAAGATGGGGGAAGGTGTTCCCTCTGGGTGACCCAACTGCTAGAACTGGCTCAGATATGGCTCAGTACCAGCGGGCAGAGCCTCCCACGGAGGTGACTCCCAGCCAGACGTGCTCCCACGTCCTGCCCTGACCCAGCTGAGCCCCTGGCACACAGCAGGAGTGACTCACTGCTGGGGGCTGCTGTGTAAGGGAGGTGCCATTTAGAAACTGAGGTTTCACAGGGCTGTTTCTGCTCTTTGAAAATCAAATGCATCTCTGGGGCACAGGCCCATCTGCGCTGCCCTCTCCCAAGCACATCCCCCAGCTGCCAGACATTCCCACATCCCTGCTCCCTCTCCTGAACAACTTGCATTTTTGCAGGATGGTTCAGCTTCAGCAAAGCAAGTGGAGATTATCTTCCAAGCCTAGCTTTTAAAAATCTGTTTTGCATAACAGTATCTTTTCAAACTTAAAATACAGCTTTCAGCTCTGGTCTTTCAAAGAACTTGCAGAAAGAACCTTCAGGAGCCTCTAAGTGGGAGCACTGCTGCTGTGGGCTTGATTCAGGTGCTCTAAATGAGGGAAGAATTCAGGTACACACCTATATTATGGATTTTGGAGCACTTTCCTAAGGAGTCCAGCACCTGATTCAGATTCCACTCCAGTAATCTGTCTAAAAACTGGATATTATCATGCACAGCTTGTACACCAACTTCACACAGTGAAGGACACGCTGAGAGCAGGAGTGAGAAGCTGCCTGAGCTGTGGAGCTCTCCCAGCTCCAAAGAGATGGACTGGCTCCAGTTTGGAAACAATATTTTAAACAGCAGCTTCTCCTGAGAGAGGGGCAGGTGCAGGGACACACGAGAGCATTGCCCAGTTTGGGTGTGGACTCCTGATGCTTTGTAACTCTGGAACATGGATTAGGAAAAATGGACCTTCACCATCTACAGCCTGGAAGACTTAAAGGAAAAAACACTACAGCATGATCAAGAAAAGATGAGGTGCCAGGATGAGGTGGGACAGGCAGGGCAGGGCAAGGGCTGTTACTTTTTCTGGTGCGAGGTCGTGCGGCGGGTGCAGAAGACGGCGACGATCACCACGACCACGATGGTGATCACCCCCACGGACACGATGATCACCAGGAGCATGTTGCTGTCCAGGGGAGAGGTAGGACTTCCATGGGGACTGTTACTGCCTGTGAGGGTTTGAGATGGGAGAAAGGGGTTATTTATTCCATAGAAAAAGCAAGGAATGCAAACCAAAGGTGTCTGGCATCCTACAGATGGGCAGGATGAGATGGTTGGTCTGCCTGGATCTCTGGGAAGTGCTTATTTTTCTGTCATTTGCCACCTGTGCTTCTGTACAATTGTTGAGCTATAAGAGGATTTATAGATCCATTCCCAACCAGGCCTATCAAAACTTAAGTTCAGCCAACTCAAATAGTTACCATATAGAAATTCAACAGTTAGTCTAAGGAGAGTTAGTCTGGGGTCTTGCTAAAACCCCCATACCACAGGCACCCCCTTGGAGCCAGAAACCACCACACTCAGTATGAGAATCCTACAGGGGTCACTTTGCCCTGAAAGAATAATTTTATCAAACACTACTGAGCGTTACCTCAGGGCAAGGTGTCCCCAACAGCAACCAGGGGAAGGAGGAACAGGAGGGTTTTCCTTCCTAATACATTCCTACTGAAATAATTGTCCACTTGTGCACCACAGCAGCCCTTTAAAACTCCATGGGAAGCAGATCTGCTCATGGGAATGCCTGGAGAGTTTTGCCAGACACTCCAGGCAGGAGCACCAGAGCAGGAGTGTTACAGGACTTACTGAATGGGAACAACTGTGGAGAAAAGTTCTGGAACAGATGCCAGGAGTGTTTGCTGGGTGAAAGACCAAAGGGAAATGAAACACATGGACATGGAAAAGCTTTGCAGCAACACTCACCTCCAAGGGGGGGTTTGTAGTCTGGTCCTAAGTCCACGGGGCGACTTCCCTTCCCTGCAGATCCCGAAGCTGAAAAGGCCGGATATGTTGGAATGTTACACACACACACACACTTTAGCATCTCTACGTTTCTTTTAGAACTTCTCTATGCCCCCATGAACAGTTTTTCCCTCCTTTTCTCTCCCCACAACACGATTTGCCTTTGCACAGCACTTGCACTTCTCCAAGAAAAAAAACTTCTCCAGAAGAACTCTTCAATTGTTTCCTGAGTTATTCTTTTCCTAACTCAGCTCGGGAGACTCTACTAATAGTCATTTTTAAAATGATAAAAAAAATCATTTGCAGCAATGCACAGGTACATGTTGAGGCACAGGGCTTTGCCACACCTGGACTGACAGTTAATCATCCTGAAACTCGAATTGTCCACGTTCCCTTTCCTAACACCCCATTACAGCCAGTGTGGGAGACTGGAAGTAAGTGGAGGATCCAAAGCACAGTAAATGTAATATTAAGGCCCAACCTATCCATAAAAACCTGCTTTCAACCCCATTCTCTTCTGTTCACAAGTGACAACGAAGCCTCACAAAACTGTTTTTGGTGAAACCCGAGGAAACCAATTCATTATTTACATCCAAAACCTGGTTCTTTCCCTCTGTGCTTTCATTAAAATGCACTCAATGCAGAAATTGGTGAGAAGAATACTATAGTGGGGGAAACGTTCAGCAAGGTGCAAAGAACAACATTCCTCTGGTTACAGGAATCCAGAATATTTTGCACATTTTTACATTGTTCTACAAAAAAAAAAAACCCAAAACAAACCTAACCAAGAAGTCAGGCAATTTGGCAGTTTCCCAATCAGGAGAAGGATTTTTTCAGTTAAAAATCCCCTTTAATCAAGAAGTAATAAGTGTTAAAGGATGTGTAACAAATGGAAACTGTGAACTTCAAGTCAGAGCCTGTAAATTAGTCACTGAAATCAAGACAAATGGCAAAACCAGCCAAAGGGAGCAGCAGGAATTCTGATTAAACCTGGGCAGGGTAATAAGGAGGAATGTTCTGTGTGTACAGCAGGAGTTCCAGTCTATAATGATGGAAAAGATGTATTGCAGGACAAATGTGCCATGAAAAAGACACATTGCACTTGCCAGGGCAGAGAGGACCCTGCACCCAGTGCTCTCCTTTTGAAGCACTGCACTAATAATCCTGCAGCAGCAAGGACAGAATTTTACAGCATTTTAAACAGCTCGTGTTTGATATATTTGTGTCTGGATGGTCACAGAACCTGCACTGAAAAGATGGGAAAAAACCCTAAATGAATCCTCTGGATCCCTGAACCTGGCACTGAGGAGCTGCTGGATCTTCCACCCAGCTGTGGGAGAAGGGGGGAATAAAAATAACCAGCAGTATTTTAGAAGGACAATTAGACACCCTGAGCATTTCTAGTGCAGCAGCTGGAGCCTTAACACAGGTGAGACCATGGAAAAAGGGGTGGATAGGAGATGGTTCCTGCTTTATGCCCATCTTTCTGCTTTATGGAAAACAGGTATTTTCAAAAAACTAAATGTCAGACTATAAACATAGTTGGTAACAGTAATTATGGAGATATAGAATAATATACATAAAATATACTGCATTTAGGCTTCCCAAAAACATTTCACTGTGTCCTGTACAATCCTTTGTTAAAACAGCATCATAAAAAAGCAACATGGCACCCATTAACTGATAAGAATAAGAATAAGAATAAGAATTAGAATTGAAAAATCATTATTCATGAAGAACATTTCTAATGAGTTCTGCAAAGACCTGTGCTTGGCCAAGGGTAGTTCAATATCCTTAATAACACAAGCAAAGAGAAGGAAAGCAGGGAGAGAAAAAAACAGACAGAACCATCAGGGCCAGAGAATCAACCCATTGTAGTTTGGGTCCTTCCCAGTCCTGAGGAACTTGCTGGCTCTTTCCTGAGAGTCCCAATTCAGTGATGCTGTCACAGAGCAGCTCTTCAGCTCCTTTCCTGCATTTCCTCCACCTTCTCCTTTCCTACATTTAAGCTGCTGCCATGATTTATAATCTCTGAGTGTTCCAAGAGGAATTATGAAACAAAACTCTCCTGGCTTTTATGATTTATAAATAATGGGATAAGAATTAATCAAATTGTTACTAAAAGAACTAGAAGAATTGTTACTTTAGGATGGATGGAAGATTCTCTGCTGAAATGGGGTTAGAACAGGGCAGAATAGAAAACAGCAACTTTTCCCTAAAACCTTTTAACCTTCCCCAGTTCCCTCCCGCTGCACCTGGGCACGGATGGTGTCAGGGAGAGCAGCTGCTCACCCCCAGGCACCCCAGATCCCAGATCCCAGCTCCCACCTCTGGCACAGGGGCTGCATATGAATTTCCTCCCTAATCCCCTCCTATCAGCAGTATTTGGTGCACAGGGGTAAAAGCATATTTAATAAATTACTGCTAAGTAACAAGTTGCAGAGCCAAGTCCAACCCTCTCAGCCCCTTTAGGATCTCTTTAATTGGAAGTCTAAGCTGTTTGCCAATGGCCTTTTAAACTCATCCCTTCAGACTAATTCTTCCCTTTTTATTGGGCTTGTAGGTTATTTGGAAGAAAGCAAGAACAGCCCTGGGACATTCACCTTATAATTCCATGTAGGAAGCCTCAAAGCTCCCATTTTCCAAACAAACATTTGAAAGCCTGAAGGCTTTTAGGAGCCAATGCCGGGCTCCTCAGGAGAGTCTGGGCTCCAAAGGAGCTGACAGACAGAATCTCTCCTGCACAAAGCTTTCCAGAAGGAGCATCTTTGCCTTTCTTATGACAACAATCCTGGATGTGGAGCTCACAAGCAGCACCTGTGCTAATCAGAATCCGTTTGATCTCCACCCCCTCGTGCCGAGGTCCTGCAGCAACAGGCAGGGGCGGGATGGCCCATCCCTGCAGAAGGGTCCCCACCCACATGGCCCTTCATGGGACCCCTGACTACAGAGATCACTTTATATTCCCAACACCAGCCCACACACAGGACTCCCAGTTCTTCCACTATTAAAACCACAACAGGAACTCGCCCATTTCCAGTCAGAGCAGCAGATATTTGTTTCATTTAGAAAATGCAACAGTGCATGGACAGCAAAACCAGGATGGGTGAAGGATGGAGTGAAGAGAAATGTTGGCTGTTCATTTACCTTGGTCATTGGGCATTTTATCTGAGGACTCAGCTATGGGGCAAGCACAGGGAGGAAAAAACAAGAGAGATCACAAGGCTTGAAGAGTGAGACAGAATTTCAAGTTTCACACAGCACAGGCAGACTGGCTACAGCTCCTTTCTGACCACCAATACTCACGTGGAGAAGTGCCCAGGGCCAGGCTGGACAGGGCTAGGAGCAGCCTGGATGAGTGGAAGGTGTCCCTGCCCATGGGACTGGATGATCATTAAGGTTCCTTCCATCCCAGTTCTATGATATGTTTCCACAATGATAAACTCATAACTTTTTCTTTCTCCCCCCTGAGAACCTTTCTCAAGCTATCTCACATTTGTACTATTTACCACCTACCCACCACCATCAGTTCTTGATTCAGGAGCCTGCTGTGTCCCATGAGTTCCCCCTGCACCACCCCGGTCCCAGGGAGCAGATGTGACACAGTCCTGGAGTGTCACTGTAGCCAAACCTGGGTTTCTCATAACTAAGGATCCAAGAGCAGTCACAGCACCATGAACCAAAGAGCTGAGCACCACCTGCACAGGGATTAATTCCAGGCAAGAGCAAGACAACAGGGAGTTCTGCTCTAACCCAACTCCAGCCTTTCCCAGTCAGTGTAAGCACAGACTGCACGCTCCTGGTGCTCGTCCTTCTGGAGGAGCTGTCGGGATGCAGGTGCCACTTTACCTTTGGGGGTTCTGAACTGCACGGCCTCGGACATGGGCCCCATTCCCTTGGAGTTCCTGGCCTGGATTTTGAAGTAATAGGGCGTGTCCAGGGTCAGCTCCTGGATCTGGTGGGTCAGTCTGTTCCCCACGACCGGCTCGATGACCCAGTCGTGGATCTCGGCGTTCACGTCGGTGCTGTAGTAGATGATGTATCCTGTTCCCAGGGGAGAGCAGGACAGTCACCAGATCACACAGAAAATGAGGGTTAGGGGGTTGCTAAGGGTGTTCTCACTTTTCCCAAGACTAAGAATGCATCCAGCCACCAGCCACCCTTCCCATCTGTTATACAGCAAGAGGAAAAAAGCCCTTTAAAATATCAACATAATTTCTGAGCACTGTTCATTGCACATGGGAAAACTGCTCATTTCCACCTCTTTACCTATTTATAAGTAAAATAAGATCATGCTGTTGTTATCAAAACATTCTCAAAGTATTACTATTATCTTATTAATATATTATTATAATACATTATTTAAATAATGTTCAAACCACAAAACATTCTCATGCACAGCTCAGCAACATGTGTTCAGTAGTTTATAATTATTTTATTTTCAGTGTATTAACCAAGTGTTAATGCACAAAACAGTGTTTTCCAGTGCATTAACAAAGATGGCAATAATCTGAAGAGCACTGAGGTTGTCCTGCACAACCCAGGAAAAAAAGGTATGGGAGGAGTTTATGTTCTGTTATTGAAAAGCACTGCAATTGTAAAAATCAACATGAAGTAAAAGCTTTATAACTTTTTTTACATACGAAACACAAAGCCTCAGCATAAAATATATAATTGAACCAATATAGGTGTATATATATGTAGATATGATTTATTATTTATTATTTATATTGTCTATATGCTATATTACAATTATATAATATATTGTAAATATTATAAATTATATTATACTTACGGTGCATATTATATTTATATATTATTATTTTTATTACTTTATATTATTAATATTTATTTAGTATTTTACATCTATAATATATATTATACACACATATATTTAATATTTATATATATGTATGTAGTGACAGTTCAAAGCACTATAGTGGCACAAGCAGTGAGTTAACTTATGACTGTCCTAATTATTCAGCGGGTTTAACGATGCACATCAGGAACCCAGCCTGGCCCAGCTCAGTATTCCAAATCCATCCCAACCACATCCAAAGGGAGATGGCAGCTGCAAAGCCACATATTCCACAGACAGGCTGCCCAGGGCATGGAATGACATCATCCCTCGGTTTTTATGGCACTACTCAATGCACAGAGTTAATGACTCATTAGTTAATGACTCATTAGTGGAGCCTGGAGCTGTCCCTCAGCCGGGGCTGTTCCCACCAGAGGGCACTCGACCCCCACATCCCAAAAACTGCCTCATTCCCTGGAAAAGGGAAGCTCATGCTTGGTGCACTCAAACTTACCAGTTAATTACTATTTTATTTGATGTTTTAACCTGCTGTTTATGCACAAACTAATAAGCACTGGATGCTTTTGTTCAACCTATGTGGATAACTAAGGCTGCACTTCAGAGCAGACACTGCAAGGGCCTTTTTTCCCAGGAAAATGGGATAATTTTGCTCATTTACCACGTGCAGGTAAGTGCTGGTCTCTGTATGTTGTTCCCCGTCTCCCCTGAGGGCCCTCAGTGTCAGATATTTGTGCCTGCCCTGCCTGAAGGCCCCTCACTGGCCACCACCAGCCAAGTCCTTTCACCTGCACTTCAGATAAAGGCTCTTTTTTCTCCACTCAAACCTTCCTTCCCACAAAGAGGAAACATCTTGCTGCCTTTTCCAAGGGCTCTAATTCAATTCAGTCTCCTGTGCAGAACCTGGGCTCCAGTCCTGCCTAATCAGGTGATCCTGCACCGTGGTTAATTCTGAGCACAAACCCAAACCCACACACTGCAAACAATATGCCATTAAAATCTTATTTAAGCTTAAAACCTGGCATAAAAACAAAGAAAAACAGAAGTGAATTATTTCAGAAAGCCCTTGGAAATGGGAATCCAAACAGAAATTACGGACAGGAATCAGGAATTATCACTTTCTGTACAGTGATTTATCCTACGTGGCAGTGATGCACTTAAAGGCAAATAACAGTTTACTCCTAATGGTTCTGTCAGGGGACTAATAAACTGCCTTTAAGTCTGTTCTGTGACACAAAAACGCCACTAAGATGACAAAGAGCACTGGGATGGCTTCTCCTAAATAAACCACTGATGGGCCAGAGGCGTTATGGACAATTTCTGGAGGCCTGCTATTAGAACAGCACAATCTGAGGAAGGCAAAGGTTATGGAGATATTTAAACTTCCAATTATATTTCTGGTTCCACTCCAATTTCCCACTGCAGTTAGTTTTAGATCTTAATATATTTTTACGAGGTACAAAAGTAAATAATTAATCTGAGCGGCTACAGAGAGTGACAGAGCAGATACAGAGCTCTGGGCAGCCCTGGGCTACAGGGAGGGTGGGACACGGCCCCAGGGTCATGCAGCACCCCCTGGGCTGCCCCCCTGCCCTGCCCACCTGTGATCTTGCCGTTGGCCTCGGAGGGGGGCTGCCAGTTCACGATGATGGTCCGGGGCTTGCCCTCCTTGCTCACCACGGTCACGTCCTTGGGAGGGGAAGTGGGCACTGCAAACACACAGAACCAGGCTGTCAGACCCACGGGGTACAAACAACACCCTCAGCACCCTGGATTTTTGTTTTAGATGAATGCAAGTTATTTTGGTTTGTTCTCTTCGATGTTAGTTTTAGGAATCCACCACCTACTGTCGGGGTCTCACTGATTTACTCCATTCACTGGTGACCTGGAGTGCAGCACCTCCTTCCCAGATGGAGTTCCCCCTTCCCAAGGCACTGCTGTCACCACATGCTGTGATTCAGGACTGAGTGAGCCCAGGTGTTCCCAAAACCACGGATCTTTGGACAACTGAGGTCGCTGACTTCTCACCTGAATTTCTTCGGTCATCAGAAAAATCATACCAACTCGTGAAAGAAATACATTTTATTTAGGTAGGCACATGAAATATCTCCATATTTTCAGGTTTATGGTGGGACTGAGACCCAGAGGTTGTGGACTCCCCATCTCTGGAAGTGTCCAAGGTCAGGCTGGACAGGGCTTGGAGGAACCTGGGCTAGTGGGAAGTGTCTAGTGGGCTTTAAAGTCCCTTCCAACCCAACCCCTTTTGAGTTCTATGACTTCAGAAATGCCAATTTACCATTTAAATCCAAATCAGCAAAGTAAATCCACCAGCAATTTCAAATCTGCAATTGCTGACTGACTTTCCTGAAGGATTATTTGTGATTTGGAAGGAAATCTGCACCACGGAAACATCTGAAAGGAAGAAATATTTGCTGACCACAACTGTCCAACCTTTTTCCTTGGGTTAACTTGGAGTAAATCCACCTTGGATATTGGATATACTAATACAATAATAGTAGCCCTGAGTGCTTGCAGTGCTTCCTGCATTTCAAGAGCTTTATTTAAGTTACCAATTAGAAATTCATCCCTCCATTCCTCTGAGATGGGCACCTGGTATCCCTCTGTGAGGAATAGGTGGGAACCAGGACAGCCAAAGCCCAAAAGTTACTGTAAATATTACCCCAAATACATAAAAAGAAGATTCAGAGGAAGAAAGATCAGGAAATCACTAACACTCAGCCCAGGATCCCATATTTTCCTTCATCATTAGCTGAGGAGCAAGTCCTACACAATGCTGCTACTCATGATATTCCAAAATAATGAGCTCAGGAATTTGGCCAGTCATACAAATCACAAGACCTTTTATGAGAAAATATATTTAGCCATTTTTTTTTTCAATTTTTTTTTCTTAGTTCCCAAGTTTTTAGGTCACATTTGCAAATATTGTCTATAACCACTTCAACTTGGGATTTCCTATTTAAATGCAACGAGACCTCCTGCATCATTACTCGTGTGCTTCTTGAGGTTCAAATTCTCTGTTAAGGTCTTTATCTCTGCAAATTTTATAGTCCCTGCCCTTGGTGCAGAGTTATGGGTGAGGACTGTATGTGTGTCAGCAAAAATAGCAAAGAGAGTGTTTTAACCTGGGAATAGTCACTGGGATGGGAAAGGAGCCTCAGCCCAGAGCTGGTCCCACATCATGGAATTCCCTCCAAAAACCACAACAGTGTTTTCAAAAGCAACTGAAGCTCAAGAATGGTTTATGGGACTTCAGAGTAAGTTCAGAGATTTCAGATTTTATCCAGGTTTTGCTTTTTCTCATGCCTTGTTGCAGAACATTTGGGAGCTCTCACTAATTCTTTGCACGCTTGATTTTTTGGCTGTATTTTAATTTAGCATAAGAACTCCAGGCTCATTTGGATGGGCTTTTTGTCCTTTATAGTTCATCTAAAGAGAAACCTAAGCATAATAAGCAGCAAATTTAATTGCACAAAGTTCATTTAACACTGCAGGATAAAAAGAGCTAATGAGGGGCAGGTCGGGGGAGAGGGTCTGGCCCTCAGTTACTCCGTGGGCCCAAGGTTTTCCTTGGCAGCTATAAAACCTTTTCTGTTCTGAACAGGAATTTAGGGCTCATTTGGATGTCTTAATTCCTACTGTGATTTTTTTGTCTTCATTTGCCTCATGCACCTCCTCGCTCTGTCATAATTATCATCACACAGCAAATTTTAATTATTATTAGCTGAAGTATTTTCTTTGTATTTGCTATTAACGTGCTCTTTTTGAGACGTTTCAAGCACACACTTTATTCTCTCCTGCCCATGAATTGTGGTACATTATTCATCACTTCTCTGTAATTTGATGTAAATTCTCCTGCATGCAATCATCCCTTGGAATTTTGAAGTATGTTGTTGTTTTTTTAATCAGAATTTCTGACTAAACTATTCAGAACAGCCCCCCCCAGTAAGTATCATCAGCAGAATCATTTAAAAACCAGAAAGCTGGCAGACCTGGCTTGATTTCTTTCTGCTCAGCCCTCCCAGAAGCCCAGCAGTACCTAGTTCAAAGGTGGTCCCATGTGCTGTCATGCTCCAGGTGCTGGATCTGCGGCCCTTGGTCACCATCACCGAGAACTCGTACAGGGTGTTGGGCTTCAGCCCCGTCACCAAATAGCTCAGGGTGGTGGCATTGGCAGTCTGAAAGAAAGGCAAGAGTCAGGAACTGCTGAGCCATCAGTCACAGCTCTCAGGTGCCTCCAACATTTCCATAACCACAGCCATTAATTCCGGGAGGTTTCTCCTCTCTCATGTAAATTCCTCAATCAAGGATTAACGTGCAGTTGTTTTACCCTCAACTGGAGATTCTTCCTGCAATCAGCACGAGGTTTAATAGCAGTCAATTATAAATTAAGAAAGGCAATACAAGGTCCAGGGCCCACTTGTTATGCAGTGGCTAAATCACTGTTTACCTGGGGGGCTAATTTACAGCATTTCATTAACTGGGGAAAACAATAAGCCCAGCTAATAACAATCCTGATTGAAACCTGGAGCTGCCTCCCAAATTCCTGCAGAATTTTCAGGACATTCTTAAATATAATAAACAATCAACTAAAGATACACTAGAAAGACGTGAAGAGAACGAAGCTTTACTAATACATAGACTTTTTCCAGAACAAGATGGTTATCTAGGATCACACACAAAAACTACACATTTAATGAACAGAAATTTTAGAATTTCTAAGTAAGAATTTCTATAGAGAATTTCTATTATAGAAGATCTTACTAATTCTTTGCACACTTGATTTTTTGGCTGTATTTTAAAAAGAACTCCAGGCTCATTTGGATGGGCTTTTTGTCCTTTACACTTCATCCACAGGGAAACCTAAGCATAATAAGCAGTGAATTTAATTGCACTAAGTTCATTTAACACTGCAGGTTGTTATACATAAATAGTGGAATTTGTAACTCGGCCATTTTTAAATATCTGGTATTTGCTATACGTGGCTTGAACATCAACAGAATGCACTGGAGGCTGTGGGAAGAAAAAGGAAGGTGTATTTACAGATATGTATATTCCTTACCTTGACCTGCAGTGATCTAAACATGGAATTAAAGAGTTGTTTCAGTCTTTGACAGGGCCAACAACTGGGTACAGCCGCTGACTCCAGAAACAACACCTCCAGCTAATTAATTTTCAAGGTAAAGGCACATTTCTTGGGGGCTCTGTGAGTAATACAGTCCAAATTCTGCAGAGAAAACCCTGATTTGTCAAGTATCAGGGAGAGCCTTTTTCTCTTACGCTGGGTGGAAGTCCAGGAATTGTGATCCAAGGGATGACTGTGGTTTGTGCCAAGTATTTTGCTCCTTCACCAACATCACAGGGGTGGCCAGTCATCAAGGGCTCATAGAATGAATTAAAATTAAATCCTCTATTAACCTGAAACCTTCACTTGGTACACACTCTGAGTACCTCTGGAGTAAATGGATTGTGGCTGACGGGTTGTGACAAAGCTGGACTGGGCACAGCTCCCTGGGAAAGGAGGGAGCAAAGCCCTTGGCCTGGGACAGCGAGGGAATGACAAGTCCAGAGGAGAAATCTTGCATTCTGAGCTGCCTTACCCCCAAAATGCACACCAGCTCTTCCTCTCTGGAATGCCTGTGGGAATTCCAACAGCACTGGAACATTCCATAGTTTATAGTTCCTGGTCTCTCCCGGCTGCAGCCAAGCTCCTTTCACAGGTTAAGTTCTGTTTTTCCCTATGGCTCTGAATCTTGGTATCTTTTAGTCTCCCTGCACATCCCACTGGATGTAAATCACACATCAAGGCCCAGCTGGAGGCTCAGACTTCTCTGCTTTCTCCAGTTTTTAACACCACTCCCAGTTTTTAAGATCCCAGCCTATCCCATGGTACCAAACCCCACTCACTCTCCACAAATAGTACCCTGAACAATTTATTTCCCTAAAAGACCCGAGATAAGGTTTAATATTTTTGGTTCTGCTTAAGAGCTGACTGTTGGATCCCAGGGAGCTGCAGGACAACCCCAGTCCCCAACAAAGGCTCTTTGGAAAACTGATCCATGTTGGTGCAGCAACACAGTTCAAAGCACAGTGGAGCCTTTTAGGAACTGTATCCCATCTGTTCCTGTGTTTACAGGCTCCAGATTGACACAACTCCTGTATAAATAGAGGAAAAAAAGGTTCCTTAAGGTGGAACCACTTGTGTTGGGAGCACAGAGCTCCTTCAGCAGCAGTTTGGGAGTGCCAGTGAGAAACAGGGGGCAAAGGGAGAAAATCTGAACGGATGGCTCCAGCATCCATTGGGATGAGAGGGATGGATGAAACACCCTGTGCTGAACAGATGCAGCTCTGGATCCTGGAGAACAGAGGTTCTGTGCCCAAGGCTGTGGAACAGTCGCAGGATGTGGGTTCTCCAGACATCCTGGGTGCCACATGGTTAAAGCAAAGACCCTCAAACTTCTGTCCTTTCAGACAAATGCTTTCTACAGGGAGTGATTCTGAACTATATTCCATCATTACATATTGGCTTTGGTCCACAATAAAACTTATCACCCACTGGCCACCAGCACCAGGAATGGTGGGAATAGTTCTTTTACCACTGAGGGTGGGGTTTTTTTAAGCAATTAACTACAGAAACTGTAGCTTTCTTTAAATCACTCCTGAGACATCCTCTGCACATGACTCAGGAATGTGGGCTTGCCTTTAGAGGAGGAATACACTCATAATAATATCCTTTCATTTCAATAAAAAAAAAATAAATCTGGACCATAACAAGTCAGCTCTGCAGGAGCGTAAAGGGGACTCCACTGGTTGGGTATTTTAACAACCAGTTCCTCTGAGCCTCATTGTAAATGTGAAATTTGCAGTCAACACCTTTGAGGCCTCCAGATAACCCTGAAAATTAATAAAAAAATCCAACCAACCAACTAAAAAAACTGAAACCCCAAATCCAGTTTCCAAATCAAAACAGATGAAAATGGAGGAAGGTAGGGACATCATGAAGTTATTGTTGTGTATTTTGCATCCATTGAGTTCCCAAAGGAAAGGTTCGCTATCGACTCGGCATGAACAGAAAAGGTTGTAAAAGGAACTGAAAACCACAGGAGTCAATCTTTTCCCTGCAGGACTCACCCCCAAATTCAGGTTCTCTGCTGGCTGGGGAAGAGGCAGAGAGTCAGTAACACAGACCTTCCAAGTGTCCAACTGTCCCTGTGCCCCTGGCTCCAGAGCAGAACACCCTTCTGGAAGTGCTCTTCCATCCACTCCCACAACCCCCAGCTCCAGCTCTCTCACCCACAGAACACAAAACCAACCTGGAACAACCCTGCCCCTCCTGGCACAGCTCTGCAGGGTGTTCTTACCCTCAGCTGCCACCTCGGCACTCCTTGTCCCTGACCCCCAAGGCTGCTGGAGCTGCTGGAGCTGCTGGAGCCAGTACCTTGTACTTGGTGTTGGCCGGGATGTTGGTTTTCCAGCGCACTGTGTAGTACCGAGCGTCCGTGATCTTCTGGTTCTTGGGCAGAGAGTTGTCTGCCCACGTGATCCGGATGGTGTCGTGGCTCAGGATGGAAGCCTGAACTCCCACCGGGGGCATCATGGGAGACGGGTCTGGCACTGGAGTGTATGGAGCATTAATAACAAACAAATCAACCTCGGAAGTGTCTGGGGAATCGATGGGCAAGGAGTCGGGGATTACAATTAAAACGGGAGGAGGCGGCATTTTAATGTAAACCAAAACAAAAAAGGGGAAATGCAGGGTAGTGCAATGAGATGGAGGGTGAGGAATGGAGAAAAAGAGAGAAAAGCCAGAGTTAATAGGTGACATCAGACTGGTCAATAACATCACTCTTGCATCTCTTCCCTTCTATAGACAGTAAGACAACACAGACATGCTGGTATAATACTTAATGGTATTAGTGTGCAGTGCCCTCAACCATGGCCTGAGAACCCCAAAGACACAGCCATTTTAACTTCATTTTCCTCAGGATGTCCACTGAGTCCTCTTCCAGAAAACCACGAGGAGAACAAAGACCTGGACTCCTTCTGGATGGGGAAATGTCCCTTCATACACAGGGAGCTCCTAGCAGCTTTTAAAGCATGTTATGGGCATTGAGTCCCAAGTATCAGACAAATATACAGTAACTGTGAACTGCAACTCTATAAAATGTCTAAGGATTTTAGTCCTGCTCTCCAGGACTAAACCAAAGTGCTGCACCTACAGTAAACCCCTCGCTGGTGTCACCAGAGAGCACAGCGAGCCCTCACATGGCAACACCTCACCTGCAAACCATTTCCTCTGCTTAAACTCTTTCAAAATTAAAACTTCCACCAACTTTTTGGTGTAAGTGACAGCAGAGTGAGACTTAGATAAAGCAAACACACATCATATTCAACATCTCAGTGTAAAACACCAAAAAAGCTGTATTTGCCCCTAAACCCCAAAACAAGGGCTGTGCCTTTAGAACAGCACCCCCAGGCTCTGGGTTCACGTAATGTTAATGTTGGGAACAAGAACATCTATCAGCAGCTGACAGGTAAGTTCTGTAGCTTCCAAATGGCCCCAGTTTTAGGTGGTTTAATGTGAGACAAGTGAGGCAATCCCTGAGCAGTGAGGGCAGCCAGTTAAAGGGATGGGGAGCGCTGGGTGGCACGGACAAACCAGACTCTTCCATCCCACACCACCACATTCCAGCAGCTGTGCAGGACTGGGAAGAGCCCCTGCTCCTTACCGGAGTGGGGCCGGGTCACGGCGCTCTCGTACAGAGGGATCCCTTCCCCCACGTTGTTAAAGGCCTTCAGGGTGATCACATAGTGGGAGCTCGGGTCTAAAGGGAAAAAAGAGATTAGAATATCAAATGAATCCTATTTTCTGCTTCTCCATACCCTCTTTGTTCAGTATTTTAATTTTTAACTGAAATATATGAAATAATTTGATTTAATTTGAACTGCAAGTCTCCATGCAGACCTTCTGTTTGTGTTCCCAGAATCCCAAACTGGTCTGGGTCGGAAGGGACCTTAAAGTTCCTCTCATTCCTCTGCCATGGGCAGGGACACAACAGCTCTCATCAGTGGAAGTCTCTAGTCACAGCAAATCTCCCTTAAGTACAGCCAGAAGAGCAGTGAGGAAAAACAACTTAAAATGACCATTTTACGCTGCTCTACTACAAAATAACTCCAACCTCCGATTTTATGGAACTTCTCAATATTAATATTTCTTTGGCTTTCAGGCTATTTTACCCACCACAGAGAATTCTGTGGAGGGGTGAATCTATTTTCCTTTCCAAGGAGCTGCCAGTGAATCTTGGTGACATTTTAGCTCCTCTTTTTGCCTGAAGCCACCTGTTCTGCAGCTCCAGCTGGAGAATGAGGGGCCCCTGCTGCTGCTCAGCATGGAAGGGGTTGTGACAAGGGCTGCAGGAGGTGACAGGGGCAGGGCTGGGGATCCCCCTGGCTCACCCAGGTTCTCGATGGTGTAGTATCTCTGTTTATAGTCCACCTTGATGGTCTGGGCGTGGGGGGAGCCGATGCCGTAGCCGATGGCGTAGCCCCTCACCACCACGTTCTGGTTCTCCGGGGGGGTCCAGCTCACCACGATGCTGGTGACCAGGGGACGGACGTGCAGGGAGCTTGGAACCTCAGGAACACGAGTTTCTGTCAAGGAAAAATGATGGATTTCAAGGCTTTCTCTCAAATAAAGGTAATTCCACGAAGAATGTGAGGTGGGAGGGCCAAATGAAGCACTTCTACTCTGTGTGAAATGAGCACGTTCCAATGGAAGAGCTTTGGTGTCCAAGGGAGAGCAAAGAGCTCCAACAAACAGAGCTTTGGACACTTGTATTTAATAGATCCTCTCTTTAAAAGAAAGGGCAGTTGTACTGAAGAAAGTATCACATCTGCTCAGGGTAGATTTTCTGGATGGTTGTGCATCTTCTCACCAATTCTTCCAAGCATGCATTAGATTTATCCCATCCTTCCCCTCCACAAAGCAATCTGTTTCCAATTCCATCACATTCCTTACTTGTGGGCATTAAAGTAATTATACTGAAAATCCTGATAACGAAAAAAGGTTCCTGAGCTTGTTGTAGCATTAAATAGGATATTGCAAAGCTCTGAGAATGCACCCTGCATTTGTCCTACACTTGTTGCTGCCTAAATCCCTGTGTTCACATAATTCACAAAATACAAGCAGAAACTACACAGCCAAACTAAAAGATCAAAAAACAGAGAGTCTATATCAAATGGTCAAACCCTACCCCCAAAAAGCAACACAAATCTCTTCCCAACCCACGGAGAGATGAAATGTGGGTCCTTAAAACCAGGACTTCCCCAACATGCCACAGTAAGCCTCTCATGTTTTTACTATAAGGTTTTTCCCCTGCTGTTGATTCGAACCTAAAAGCAACCTCACAACTGTCCCTGCAGTGTCCACAACTTTGTTTTAACTTCTAGAGATTAAATAAGACTTTTGTCATCCCACTGGAGCTGCCGTGTGCCCACGGATTATAAACAATTCTGTGCAACAGCAAACTGAGCTCCCCACTCTAAAATAAAAACAAGGACTTCTGCTTCCTGCAGGGATTTAATTTTAATGAACATGCTGCATTTCTCTAAAACCATTTAATAAAGCACCACAAAAGGATTATTTGGATCATAATACAGCACTGCCCTGCCAGCCCAGGGGGTTTCTGGCCTCCAGCTGACACAGCCCATCAATTAAAGTTCACAAATATTAAACACAGCAAAGCTCCAAGTGCAGCCTGAGAGGTGACATTTTTAACTGCACAGAAGCTGGTGCACAGGGGATAAACTTTGTACAACTGTTTAACACCTCCTGCTCTGCACTCCTGGGGCACCTGCACCAACACAGGATTGTCACACTCCAGCTCCCCTGTACCTTGAGGAGACTGTCAGGTGAGTTATTTTCTATTTAAATTCAAAAAGCAGCCATAGGAATGAAAAGAAATTATGCCTTCCCTGCCTACTGAACCCGAGAAGTGCAAGATTAGCTGTAAATACATTTGCATGGTGTTAAAATTATCCACATGAGCTTCCTAAAGAAAGAAACTCAAAAACACACATCATCTCCCCAGTGTGCACATACAGAAAGTTCTCACACATGTACACAGAATGATCTGAATACCAGGTTAGGTTGTCTTAACTGTGAATTTTTTATTACTTTATTCACTGGAAAGAATATGCAGAAAGAAATTCAGATTTCCTGCAAGGACTGCAACATTCCAAATTTAAATGACAAAGTCAACAGAGAAGGAAAAGGTTCCTTTCTTCTCCCTCCTTCTGCCCTGTTTAAATTTAAATTTAATCCTGATGCTATCCTCTGGCAAAGCATTGTTAACTCTAATTCAGGGACCTTTTCATTACCTCCTGAAGTGCCTATTTACAGAGCTCTGCTCCAGTTTGGGGACCTCGTGGCTTCTCAAAGCTCCACAGTTGTGTCATATCCACTTAGGGGAAGACAGACACACAGATCAAAGTGATTTCAACTCTGAAAAGTCATTTGAAATATCTACAGACCTGAACTGCACTGTTAACACTGGAGCAGGGAGAACAAGGATTAAGTTGAGCATCAGCTTTGCAGAGCACAGAGACTGGAGCAGGGGCTCTCCAGGGCTTTCTGAGCCGACTGTGAAGGATCTTCCAACAGTGGAGAGCAAATATTGAAACACTTTCATTATTTCATCTTGCAGCTGCCAGGAAAGCTGAACTTGAGGCCACACAGATGTGAAAGACTCAGTTGGATCCTGTGGCACTGAGATGGAATGACCCTCTCAGCTCCTTCCACAAGGCCAAGAGAGAGTGGCCCCCAACAAGCAGAAGGGAACTTGGGTGCAACTAATTTTGGAAACGGGAGCAGTGCACCCAGAACCACCAGCTCCAGGTAGGTAGTTCCAAAGAGATTCCCCCCCAGCCATCCTTTAAAAATAGACCTTTCTTCCATTTTACTGGCTCTTGGTCAGATCTGGGAGATACTCACAAAATTGCTCCTTTGAATTCTGCCACAATCAGGTTCCCACTTGTAAATTATTCCACTGTAGGAAAGACCAAACGTCTGGACCAACTATCAGAGGTCAAAATTTGTCACAGAACATTTCCTACTTTAATTGTTAAACTCAACACTGGGAAAACAAGCTGTTACCATGGTTCTGTATATCACACATCATGAATCCATGGATTTGGTGGAAGAGACTTCACTGCTGATGGGAGATATGGTCTGAAAATTTAATCAATCTGCCTTTTCTCCTCAAGTGGCAAAATAACAGCTACTGTGGGTCAAAGAAAGCACAGCACCAATGAAATATGGGGGTAGGACTGCAAAGGGCTGTGGGGGACAACGTTTTCCTTTATTTATTTCTTTCCTATTGTGGCATCTCACTGTCACTCATAATGAGGTATTTTACACTTAGTGCCAACATACAGCACCAGAAAGTGTAGAAGCAGGGTTTGATTCCAAGCCATTTTGCTGACTTGGCAAGAATTTTCTGTTAAATTAGAAATCAATTTAATAAAAAATTAATCATAAATGAAACCCATGGTACAATTAGAACACGGTAAAACAGACGGGTTTCCCTTTACCAAAGGCAATGAAATTCCAGTGTGCCCTGCCCCTGAGCTGGGATGGCTGTGAGGCCCCTGAGCTGTGATGTTTGTGATGGTTGTGAGGCCCCTGAGCTGTGATGGCTGTGAGGCCTCTGAGCAGTGATGGCTGTGATGCCCCTGAGCTGTGATGCCCCTGAGCTGTGATGGTTGTGATGTCCCTGAGATGTGATGGCTGTGATGGTTGTGAGGCCTCTGAGCTGTGATGGTTGTGATGCCCCCGAGCTGTGATGCCCCTGAGCTGTGATGGTTGTGATGTCCCTGAGCTGTGATGGTTGTGATGGTTGTGATGCCCCTGAGTTGTGATGCCCCTGAGCTGTGATGGTTGTGAGGCCCCTGAGCCATGATGGCTGTGATGCCCCTGAGCTGTGAGGCCCCTGAGCTGTGATGCCCCTGAGCTGTGATGCCTGTCATGCCCCCCATCCCAGTGCTGCTCTCACCGTCCAGGTCGCTCTCGAAGGTCTCCGCTGACACCCAGTCGGTGGCGGGGCCGGTGCCGTTCACGGTCATGGCAGCCACTCGGAAGCTGTACTCGGTGCCTCGCTCCAGCCCTGCCACAGGGACAACCCCGGGGTCAGCACAGGAATTCCCACCACGGGCAGCAACCCCAGACCCGACCGACACACCGGGATAACCTGATGGAAACAAACCTTCCACCCACCCTGCCACCGGAGCGCCGTGAGGTCAGGGCTGGGAGGAGCCCTCAGCCAGGGGACACCAGGGAGGGGACACCCGGGGCTGGGATGGTCCACTGTCCCACAGACTGCTGGAAGGGACTCTGAGGTGCTGTGTACAGCCAGCTTTAATTCACAGCTCTTAATTAGTTTTAATTACTAATTACATCCACAACTAAACCTAGGGGTGGCACAGAAGCAGTAGGTGAGCAAACTGTGCAAACTGTTTAGTCTATGTAAGTGTCTATAATAAAAAATGGTAATAATAATAGTAATAATAATAATAAAAATTGAAGCAATGTGAAAATGCACTCAAAATTTGATATATGGAACATCCAAACACATATGGATATATGGAACATCCAAGACAGGCTTTGTTGTGACAAAAATATACTCGAGTTACAGGAACATCTCGGTTCTGAGAAGACTGAGACTTACTGTCATAGCTGGAATTTCTGAGAAAAAAAATCAGAACATCTTATTAAAAACTGCGTGTTCCTCCTCTAGAATTTCACTATTTCTTCTCTTTTGACCAACTGTTCATTTACAGAGATTTTAAAAACGAACAAAATGTTATCTTGCTCCTGATCTCACGCACTGCTCATTTCTGCTAAACAGGATTCTAGTTCTGGTAACAATATATAATTTACACTAAGTGATGGCCCAGACTGGATTTTTAAGTGTACAAAATAGGGGACGTATTATACATTCACGCTAGAAAGGAGGAGAAAGGTTGATTCCAATGAAAGTAGGTGGGATGATGTGCAGGGTGGATCAGGTCAGACACTCAGAGCTGGGTTATTGGTTATCACTTGCAGTACTCTCAGCTCCTGTTCCTCTGGAATCCTTCCCCACACGTCATTCCTGGCACTTGGGCAGATGCTGCAGGCAAACCCCATGCCTTTTATAAGGAATCATCCAATCCATTTAGCAAATCCATGGCAAAATCAGGTCAGCAGCCCTCAGTTCTCACCTGGAGCCCACGCGACCTCAGAACCCACCGACACCCGTCTGAGATGTGACTCAGTTTGACTCCCAAGGCAAGGCCCTACAGAACCCTCCCTCTGAGCCCTCTAAAGGCCCCTCCAAAGCCCCCCCGATGCCAGGCCCTGCTCACCCTCGATGAGCTGGGACAGTTGGGTGCCCCCCACGCTCTCGGTGACGTCGCTCTTGCGCGAAACCTTCCGGTAGCGGATTTTGTAGCCGGTGATTTGCCCGCTGTGGGTCCCTGTGGGAGGGGGCTGCCACTGCAGCAGGATGCTCTGGGGAAGGCAGCACAGGAAGGCATTGGGAAAGAAGTTTTTAGGAAAGGCTTCTAAAAAAAGTCTCCACTCTCAATGACCAAGTGTTTAATTCTCTCTTCTGAAGTGCCCAGGACACTGCAAACGTGTGTTGGTGAGTGCACACACTGTAAACAACAGTCAGTCAGCAGCAATTCAAGCTCTCCTCCTTCAGGCTTTTGTGCCTGATTAAACCCCTTTCATCAGGAGCCTTTGGTGCCCTGTCACTGTCTTACTGCATCCCATGTCCAGCCCACCACTGGATTGGAGCTCCCACCACTTCAAGCCCCACGCTCAGATATTCTCCTGCTGGGCAGCTCACACACAAAGAGCTCAAAAGCAGCGTGGGAGGAAAAAGACCCATAGCAGCCCTGAAATGTGGTCAGTCTAAGACCCACCAGCCTTTATTTACCCATTACCAACAGGAGATTTGCCACATCTTACCTTGGAATTCCGTACCTCCAGCGTCAGATTCTGTGGTGGAGCACTGGGGACTAGAAACATTAAAGGAATTACAATTCCAAAATTTTCAAATATGGTATTTCCATACCCAACCACTCTCTGCTCTCATTCATTATGCAAGTAAGTACAAACCCTTCTGGTTTAAGACACTTTATAAAGGACCAAATCCTCCCAGAGGTACTTTCTGACACACAGTGACTGGTTGAGGAGGGTTCTGTGTTTTCATCACAAAGAACTCTTTATTCAAGTCCTTACTTATCACAGCTATCTAAATAAAAAATGTTTTGTATTTAAAGGTTTATCTCATAAACTCTCAGAGATGAGATCTCATTCAGTACTTTCCCAAAGCAAATCTTTAATTAATACACTGCTTGATTTGGGGAACCCACATTTAGAATTCTGGCCATGGTTTTTGTTATCATGATTTTCTGTAACAGGAAAAGCTCAGTCACCACGTTCCTGTGACACTGAGGAGGGGAAGGACACGATATAAAGCCAAACTTTCCTTGCTGGTTGTTTGAGGCAGTTGGTGCCTGTGTTCAGAACAACCTTAAAGTCATGGGTTGCACAAAGAATTGTGAAGAATTAATGCACATATTGCCAACTTGGTGAGAGACAATCAGCAGGACACCAGAAAGGACCTGTGCATGTAAATGTAATCATAAAAATGCATCTCAACACATGCACGGTGCAGTTTGGCACAGAATGGTTTGGGTTGGAAAGGACCTCAAAGCTCATCCTTTTCCATCCCCTGCCATGGGCAGGGACACCTTCCACTAGCCCAGGTTGCTCCAAGCCCCATCCAACCTGGCCTTGGACACTTGCAGGGATGGGGTAGCCACAGTTTCTCTGGACAACCTGTGCCAGGGCCTCCCCACCCTCACAGGGAAGGATTCCCTCCCAACATCTCTTGTCAAACACTTCCATAGGAAAAGCATTGCCTGGTGCTGCACAGGACACAGAAACCAGGCAGGCAGGAGCACCAGGACACGCTCAGGGCTCAGAGACTGGGAGAGAAATGCCTTGGCCGGGCTGTGATGCAGAGATTACATTTCCAGCTGTAATCCCTGATCAGGAATTCCATGAGAAGCAAAGCAATCCTCACGAGCAGCACATAAACCTTGGTTTGAATGGTAATACCTGCAGAGCCACCCCTGCAACAAGGCACCAGAACAGATTAGGAGCAAAGACCTACATCAAAATGCAGATGTTGTTAAATCACAGCTAAAGGAAGCTTAGGGAGAAAATCCCTGCAGGGAACAAGAGATTGCTCATGGACACTGCAATAAGAAAACACAGGAAAAAAATGCACATCATTTCCTCAAAGATTTGGGAGCTTGCAGGGGCAGAGCAGTGTGGTTAAGTAGCAGGTTATGAGATTGGAAGAAGTAAGATGACATCCTTCAGAGAGCTTTAGAAAATAAATATCTGCAGGTTAAATGTGAAAACAAGATTTAGAAGAAAGAACTTCAGGAAAATGTCAAAATGACATTATAACTAATAATGAATTCTTCAAACAAAGGAGTTGGAAGCCCTTTAGAGAAATCAGAGTTAGCAAATGGTCAGGGTAGGAGAGAAAAAGACAAAGATAAGGCCACACAACTCTCTTTGCATTTGTAGTGTGGGAAAGGAGAGGCTTCCATGACATCCTTACATGGGACTCCCAGGGTCTCTCCAACTGAAATGTCAATATAAGGGATTCTGGAAGAGTTGGACGTGAGGAACAGCAGCATCTTGCCAGGGTGAGGTGCAATCCATCCAGGGTTTCTCAAGGAACTTGGGAATTAAACAGCTGCATGACTTATGTAACCTCTCCCAAGCTACCTTGATACTGGGAGATGGTCAGTGTGATGCCAGTACCACAGTGGGATCCACTCAAACTCCCAGGAGTGTCAGAAACCTCTGTGAGGCAAATAAACTGAAGCAACAATAAAGCATGAAATTTAGAGAGAGTAGGAGTAATAGGAGGAATAATAGTATGTATTTCTCACTTCTCCAAGGGAAATCCCACATCATAAACCTCCTGGAGCTCTTGAGGAATGAGGCAATGAGGGGATGGCACAGAAGTGCTCACCAGAGAGAACAGCTGCCTAAAATAAGGGCAGAAGCAGGCTGGAAGGGACGTGGTGGGAGGTGAGCTGTGGAGCTCCCGTGCCATGATCTGATGGTGAAGAACTGCAGAAGGACCTTGGGATGTTCCCACCTCAGGGCTCAGAAGCAGCCAAAGTCAGTCAAATGCAAGTAATGCCTCACTTGTATGTTTGATACCATTACAGTCCTCCCTACCTCCATACTTAAAAGTACACAGGAGAAAAAAAAGTTGGAAAAAGGCTCAGAAAAGGGCACTGAAGGTGGAAACAGCTTCCACAAGAGAAGTGGGTAACCATTCCTGTGACTTGGGAATCTGGAAAACGAGTGAAATGAGGGAGAACACGGCAAAGGTCCACAGAGGGAGGAGGGGGACAGAGGGGGCTGTGGACACTGGTTATTCCCCCTACTCAGGCAACAAGTAACACTAACACAGAGCAGGGACTGAACAGACAAGAAGTGGGGATTGTTCAGAGGAAATTTATCTGTAGAATCTTTGTCCACTTGATGTTGTGGATAAAAGCTGGTGTGGGTTAAAGAAGATGCTGACAGGGTTTTATGGAGGAGAAACTGAATTAACAAAACACAGAAATCACCAAAGAGACAAGAAGTGCCCCAGAAACAAGCTCAGGTCCGGGAGAATTCGAGATAATATGCCTCTCTGCTCCTCTGTTCTACTTCTGGTCATTCCTGAAGAGATGACTCCAGGCTCCACTTACTTTCCATCTGGTTGTTCTCATATACAAATAAACTTCTCTATAAAAAATATGGGCTAACATTAACTCTGATCACTCTACAGTTGCTTGTGTATCTCTGCTGGCTCACAGTACCTCTTGATTTGCCTTATAAAAAATCCTGGCACCAGGTCCTGCTTTCACCACTATATGCAACAGATTCAATAATACCTGTGCTGGAGTGCAAACAAAGACAGGCAACATTTCCCCACAGGAAAACAATTAAAATGAAAACACTCCAAAACCAGAAGTCTGCTGATATATAAAAATGTTGGAGAACCTAAAAAATAATTTGGAGCTGTTGCATAAATTTATTTGTTTTTCTGTCTGCTCTCAGTACTTCATAGACCCAGCAGTCCATGAAATAAACTGTGGATGCTGGAATGAAGAACACCATTGTTCCATAATCCCCATCCCAGATACTTTTGCAGGTGCAGCAATTTTCCTTCACCCAGTCTGAAAGGCCTCTGGGGAATTCTGACCAAGAACAGCCACACGCAACGACAACACTACTAATAAAACAGGGCAACAACGAGCAAAACCCATAAAAGTCTGGTTAAAAATTCACTGAAAGGAAATTGCCGGATAATTCCTGCAAAACCGACATGGAATAAGGAGCTTTACCATCCGAGAGGGTGCGGACGACAACGTCGTGGGTGGAGACGCCGGGGCCGTGCTTGTTGTAGGCGACCACCCGGAAGCTGTACTCGGTGAACTTCTTCAGCCCAGTGACCGTGTGGGACAGCCCTGCCACGTCCACGTCCTGCCCAGAGCAAACAGACACCCAGTCAAGCCCAGCACCAGGGCTGCAACTACCACCAGTGTCCGAAGAATTCCCGTGAAACACACGGGAACCCTCGGAGCAGCACCTGCAGATCAAACCCACACTTATGAACCCCCAGGACTTGTGAAGGTGCCAACCGTGAGTTTACAAGGGAGAATTCTCCCTGTTCTGTTTAAATCCTGGACACTGGCTCCATACATGGAAAGGGATCTGGAAACTTGACCATTAGCAAAAAATTAGGACTATAACTGGAATAGTGGGATGCAGAAGCAGAAAAGGCATCAGGTCTATTTTAAACTGATGCAAAAAAATATTTAAAGGCTAAGGAAAATGTATTCTACCCTTTGCTTTTTAAAGCTGGAATCATACTGATATGCAATGGGATGGGAAGGGGGCTGTGATGAGGATTAATCCTCACTATTCTCAGGTGGCAGCCTAAACTTCTACGGAACACATCGGATGCTTCGGGGGAATCATCAGAAAATTTAATCCATTAGATGCTCAGCAGCATCAAAATATCAATCACTGGATCCAAGACCTCAAGAAGTACGAACAGCTGAGATTAAGGATCATGCTAAACCCAATAGTTTACCTAATTTACTAAAAACCAGCCTATAAAAGTGTGCAAGCATCTTCTCTATCATCTGGACCAGAACTGCTAAATGATGACACAGCTGTAATTTGCCTTCTCTTCCTGAGGTATGATGGAATTCCCCAAAAACTACTTGCTGCTGATGAACCCACCAAAATAAGGCATCACACACACAAAAAAATTAATTCCAAGACATACACATTTCACACTGTAATTTTAAATTTAAACATTTCCGTGTTTGAGTCTGTCAGAAAACCAAACCCTTCCCACCGTGTTTCTAGGAGTTCAAGGTACACCCATCACACAGGCTGCTAGGGGTGGTGTATCTGTACCTGCTCGGTGTCCTGCCCCTTCTCCATGTAGTAGAGTTTGTAGTTCTGGATGTCCCCGTTGCCCGAGAGCGGCGTCTCCCAGGTGACGGTGACGGAGGTGGGGGAGCCGGAATACGCACGGATGTTGGGAGCCGGGCCGGGCAGTTGGACTGGAACACAAGAGTGGAACTCTGCTAGTTCTAGAGCCTGGCCAGGGATGGTTATTGCAGTGACAACCCCACTGTTCATCACCATGAGGAAGAGGTGGGTATTTTTCCCATCTCAGCACTACCCATGGATTCACCCGTGGAAAGGTGGGACCAAATGTCTGAAGGAGATCCTGCTCCCTGGGTCCCAGTCCTTTTGCCTGGAATGACCCTAATAAGTGAAAGACTTGACATTTGCCTAAAGTTTTCCCTTCTTCCTTTTTCAGCCACAGAATATTCTGAGTTGGAAGGGACCCACGAGGATCATCGAGTACAACTCTTAAGTGAATGGCCCATACAGGACCACGACCTTGGTGTCATCAGCACCATGTTCCAACCAACTGAGCTAAGTTAATGACAGTTTAAAAGTATTACTTTTATAACAGTTTAGAGAATTTAACAAGGAATGCCTCATCAGTTCCTCTTGATCGTGGCAATAAATCCAACAAACCCACCCGCCTGGAAAATCTTTGGAAACTATGGTCTGCAAGGGCAACTTTTAAGAGCATCAACTTCTTCTGGGAAAGGCCATGAATGGGGAAAACAAAAAAATTAAATCAAAATCAATCCCAAAGTGAGGAAAACTCCAACCATTCCAGCTCACCCTCGGGCTGCGTTGCCACCTTGAGCGGAGCCGAGCTCTCCCCGGGGCCGTGCCTGTTCTGAGCCACGACTCGGAACACGTAAACTGTCTCTGGCATCAGGTTTTGGATCATCACTTGTGTCTCTCCAGGACGACTCGTATTTTCAACGCGTTCCCTTTAGGAAGCAGAAGGTTTAGGCAGAGAGACAACCACTGATTAGTAAGAGGGGTTTGGAGGGGGAAGGAAGGAGTCGCCGTGTCCCGTTCGAGCGTATCCCCCGTGTTAGTGACGCGCTGGTTTACACCGTGCTCTCTGCACAGCACAACAGGAACGTGCCAAAACTGCTGCTGACACACTGCTTCGAATTTTGCAAACTTCTCTGTGCAAAAAAAACAAATGCAGTGAAGGAACAGAATAAATTACACTCGACAGCACCAAACCCTCAGCAGTTCTCTGCTATTCCCATAACAGCAAGTGATAATTCACGGTGACAGTTTATCCTGCAACTCTGAAGCCAAAAGAAAAGCTATTTAAGCAGCACAGTCTGGTGAGATTTGGGGCACTTCTGTTAATATCATGGGGCTGCTTTTTGTGTGTTCTTCAAAGGAGCTGTTTTAACGTGTTCTTGTTCCTCCAAACTTCACTGGGTTCCTCCCTGGTGTCTGGATTTGTTCAGGACACCCAGGGCACGGCCGTGGCACCCACACTGGATCCATACAAGGACTGGAGGCAATAGGAGGCAACCTCTCCTTCAGTGTGACCTGTGAGTGCCTCACACTTGTGCTGTGCACATGGAAGTGGCCCCTACTGAACCTAAGTGGATACTCCAACCTCCAGCAGCAGCAGGGAGGCAGATCCAGGCTACCAGCGCCCTGTTGATCTGAGAGCACCCATGAAAATAATGCACTTTGCATGGGAAGGGGCATCTCTGTCAGGCCAACACTTTGCAGGCTGGAAGCCATAATCCAGTCAGGAGAACACATGTTGTGTATGGAGGCAAGTGGAAGGGTCATTGCTTGGCCTTCAGTGACCCTCCACCGACCCCCCGGGCTCCCGGAGCCCAACACTTCCCCCTGCGGAAGCACCATCTCACCCGAATGTAGCCCAGGAAACTCCATCAGTTCTTATCAGGATGGAGGGGGAGATTAGAGCATTAATCATTAACTAATGACAGCCTTTATTTCCAAGACAGGCCGCTGGCACCTGAACTCTTGGAGCTGCGTTTCAACAACAACGGCTCCACACGTCCATCCTTCCCTGGAAAGGAGCTCCTGCTCCCTGAGAATGTGAACAGCAGTGCTACAAAAGGAGAAATCAGAAACTTCCCATTGAGAAAATCAGGGGGAAGGTGCCTGCTGGGAATTCAATCCTTCCCCTTTGGCCTGCCAGGCTCTGTTTGGCTCTGCAGGGACAATGACTCTCGTCCCATTGTCACCTCCCATTAAAGCATTTCTGATGCAGAAACCTGGGAAGAATCATTCCAGCGTCTCTCCTTCCCACCTCCCAGCCATCCTGCTTCAGTTTCTATCATGGAAATATGATGCCAAAATCCCCATTTTAAATTTATTTCTTCTTACATCAACCGGTGCGGTTGATTTAGCGTAACTTGGCTGAAAACATTTTGAAATCCCTGTTGATTTCTGCATTATTACATTGCATCTACAGAGAGGGAAACAATGCACTCACTGTAACTAAACATCTATTTACACTCATTTTCTAGAATGTTCCCCTCCATGAAGCTGAGTTAGAATGGCTCTGCATCAACAGCTGAATTTATTTCAGATTTTTATTCATTTTCATCACTAATTTTTCCACTTCTAGCAAAACGTTTTCCTGAAAGCACCTTCCCTGATGGAGTTTCCTTTAAGATGAGCCGTAGCTACAAGGATGGGATCTGAAAGCCCAGACTAAGTGCCAACGGATCCACAGCTGTGGAATGACATCCAGCTCCCACTGACATGCAAAATATTGCATTTTCTGCCTCAAGGGTAAGTGCACTCCCTGATTTTGTCCGGGGAAAAAAGATAATCAGCAAACCAAGGTTATTGTTTAAAATTAGAAGGAAAAAAAAAAATCAGAATTATTTTACTAGAAAGACTACATTTACCAAAAATAAATAGACACGTCAAAGTACTGCAATTTTCAGTAATAACTAGAAATGTGCCTTCACAACATTATGGTAAAAATATGGTGATATTAATCTAATTAAGTGCTGCATGAATCTCTCCTTTATGCCCTTTCCTGGGGAGCCTGGAGCACCTTTTCCAAGTGCTGCTGTGCCTGATGGGATAACAGGTACAGGGAGATGGGCTCCATGAGTAACTGCACTACCCCTGTTCTATGAGTCCAGTTTAGTCCCAGCTAAAGAGCTCTGTAAACTCCAGTTAAGGTTTACAGCAGCTATCAAGCACCTCAGGGGAGAGCCATCAGTTCAGCCCCCAAACACGGGTTTGTCTGGAAATGCCAAGTTTAAAGTTGCACTTCCTCATAAAAAACAACGCTCAGGGAATTATTAAAAAGAGGATATTGCCTGTGCCAGCCCTGTCAGCTGTGGAGCCTGGCAGGGAGCTCCAGAGACGTTCTGACAGTGTGATTACACACAATTAAACCCCATTTTCTGCCTTTGAAGCACACTACGGTGAACCGTGAATTTCACAGTATTTGAGTATCTCACACGTGTAATTTACCCTCTTGTACCAGCAACGTGCTGCTTATTTCTTTTATTTTTGTCCAAATCTTGAAGTCTGGAGTTCTTCTGCCCGAATGCTTGGCTAAAGTTTCACAGAATTCAACCTCCCTGCAGCACATTTCAATTTTCACACCCTTTCCAGGGTGGAATAAATCCCTAACATGAGGATGAAATAACTCTGTAACTGTGTAAGTTTACTTGGGGTCCTCCAGAGGTGTGACAGTAAAACCATGAGACACCACTCCACTCCCACATCACTGCCTCAGCAGGAGTCTCTCTGATGTCACCAAGCCAAGGTGGGACAAGGCACCGGCTGGTGACATTTGTGCAGCCAGAGAAGCAGAAACATGTCACCTCCACAGCCATTTCCACACTCTGAAATGCTCCTCTTGGAATCATGGAAGGGTCTGGGTTGGAAGGGACCTGAAAGCTCATCTTGTTTCCACCCCTGCCATGGGCAGGGACACCTTCCACTAGCCCAGGTTGCTCCAATCTGGCCTTGAACAACTTGGATATTCCCAAAGTAAGGAAGTAGTAAAAAACCAACAACTGGGAAGCAAAGAAAATGTTACTAATTGCCTCAATTAATTGCCACGAGCCTGGACTAGATGTCTATCCACAGAATTAAGGAAGAGCAAAAATTCCCCACTAGCAGCAGTGTGTTTTCCGTTCTCTTCCAATGACTTTGTTAACTTTGAGTCCCATGCTCTCCTCAGTAAGGAGACAGATAACTTTCCCTTGGGTAATAAATCTGATAAGCTAATTTGCAATTAATTAAGCACTGCTCCAAATGATTGTTAGCTCCAGCTTCCTCCAACTTATCACAACAATTGAACAATCCAACTTATCTCAACACTTTGAACCTGTAACGCTGAGCAGTAGATCCCGTCAGGAAGGGAAAGGGGTAGATCAATATTATCCACTGGGATAATATGTCAAAAGCTTATGACTGGGAGTAATTAATCTAATTTCTTTTTACAGGGATTATTAGGAGGGAATCAACATTTAACCAACACCTTCGATGGCATTCAGCCAACACCTACCACACGTCTGTCCCTGGGATCAGAGTGAATTCACGTGCCTGTCGCTCCCACCAGCACGTGGCTTCTGGAGGATGTTCCTGTGCCCACTGAGGTGGCACTGACAGCAGTGCCAGTGCTCCTGACGAGCTGTGACAGCCTCTGCTGCTCTCACCTTCTAACAGGCTGCTAAAAGCAGGTAGCAACTGTTTGCAGTCAATCAACCCGTGCCTGTAAAAATTCCTACGTGCAGCAACAAAGCCAATAAAACTCAGGGCGCAGGAGGGAGGGGAACACAACCCCTCCCATCGCAGGTTGGACACGTCGGGTTACAACATTTCCAAGCAAAACCAGAGTGAAGAAGAGTCTTTACCTGTTGATCCCTTCCTTGGTGTAGAAGATGGAGTAGGTGAGGTTGTCCCCCTGAGGGTCTGACACTGGTGGCCTCCAGGTGA
The DNA here is from genome assembly GCF_001715985.3 of Manacus vitellinus. Lineage (NCBI taxonomy): Eukaryota > Metazoa > Chordata > Aves > Passeriformes > Pipridae > Manacus > Manacus vitellinus. The sequence goes on along the minus strand of NW_021939189.1, from coordinate 16,569,093 downwards.
GCCTGATGAAGCGGGTGGACACGAGGGTGGCCACGACGTCCCGCGGGGCCGAGGGCAGGGGTCCTGCTGTGGCTGGTGCTAGATGGTCATTAGTGGCACTGGTCAGTGAAGTGGGAGGCAATGTTGGGATGGCAACATCTTGTCATGTGCAAACATTGGGGAACATGAAGGGCAAACATCACCACGGTTTAAAAAAAAAAGAGAACAGGGGAAAAAAAAACACAAAGAAATAAACAAAACCACGATGGGAAACAAAAGAAAATGAACACACAAAAAAGGCCATTAAACTGAAGGCTGACATGCAGGCAGAGGTAACTACTGACCACTAATGGGGTATTACAGGACATCACTTGGAGCAAGCAGACCAAATCTCCATTGTAATGAAGTGGCAGGGGGGAGGGAAGGGTGAAACTGGGGATAAAATCCGACCTCAGGAGAGGACGTACCAGCAGCAAACAATACTGTCATTGCTTTGTAAACCACATGTGATACCACACCCTTAACAGCAAAAACCCAACTCGTATTAATTATTCAAACATACACCCAGTCCCAGTTTTGAACATTAGCTCATTAACATGCAGGATTCATTTATACTCTTCTCAATCATAAAAAAATGACAGACTGACACACCAAATTGCTTTAAGTGCAAACTCATTCAGGTTGTGCAATTAAACCCTGCAGTCATTTCATCTGTAGCTGCTTTCTGGAGTGGGTGGGTTCTGCCCCTGCCCAGAGCAGTGACAATCCCAGGGCACTGCACCCACAGCCTTTCACCAAGGGTGCTGCTTTCCTGCCACCAGCACTCCCATAACACCTCTTCCATCCTTTACAGCAACACTAACAACATAAACAGCTCTGGCTACGGATTATTCCCACCATCTCCAAACTTCTCAGCCTAAATCACGTCGTGTTCCTGTGCTGCTACTCCAAGCCAGGATAAATCCCAGGGATTACTGCATTAAAAGGTTGGGAGTTGACAGCACAAGCTGCACTGTACCAAGAGCTGCTCTCCAAATCCTATTAAAGCAATCCATCCAGTAAATCTAACACTGATACTCTGAGCAGCTGGACCCCAATTACCACCAAGTATTACAAGCAGCACAATTAGTAACAAAACCCCAAAGCTCAGGATACCCTGAGTTTTTATGGATTTTTAACTATTTATCAAGCTTAAGCCACCTGATGACTTTTTCCACACGGGAATCCACGCTGCCAAATACATCTATTCACTTATTAATTATGGGAACTAACTAAAATGGCTCTGGTTTTCCAGCAGAGCTGTTGCTGAGAGCTGCAGCATCTCCACCAGAACATGTGGACTTGTGTCTTGATACACAAGGAGAAAACCTCACAAACAACCTGACTAAAGGAGAAAACATTGTCTGAACGACCCAACCTTCAGGCAGACACACTCACGAGTCTTCCATCAACAAAAACCTGATTTTAAACTGTCAAAAACCCCTTGTCAAACCAAGCATCAGCTCACACGTAGGTCTGGAATTGGCAGGACTCTCATTTTTCCTCTTCTATTTCTTAGGCAACTCCTGACAACAACCTAAGAACAAACCCTTGGTTTTTATCAGATTTGCACCACACAACCACAGTCCACAGGCAGAGCTCAGACAGAGCCCAGAGCCAGGAACACACAGATTTTGGTATTTAAAATCCGGATCACACAGAGACACACTCAAGGGTATCTTCTTAATTATCCTTCCCACACTCTAATAGCTAAAGATCCCAATTAAGTATTCTCCAGCAGCCCCTCCCGATCAATAGACACCATTAATTTCACATTCATTGCAAAATCTATTTTTATCTAAAACCCCCTATTTTTATGTTCCATAATTAGATTTCCTGCAGAAATGCACCACATTTAGCTCTTCTGGACTTGGCCAGAGCCCCATTCCCCCAGGGCTCCCCTTGCTGGTGCAGATCACTCAGTAGAGCCCTGAGTGAAGGGCAGGGGATCTTCCAACAACCATCCCTGCTCCTGAACAACAGTTCCAGTGCCAATCCAGGACCACAGATGTGGTCCTGGTTACATCAGCCAAGCTCCTCCTGTGTTTAAGTCCCAGCCCATGTTAATATTCCCTTGGACTGGAGACCTCCTCCCTGCCCCAGCCATCACTCCTTGCACACTTTCCACAGAGGAACAAGGAACTCTGCAGAACCCTCCTGGTGCCCATTGTTTTCCACATTGTCCTTCTTGACTGACTTCCACTTCACTTCAAATTCCAAATTCCTGTTCACTTTATACTTCAATTGACTACATTTCCCCTGCAGACAGCTTTAATTTCCCACCCTTCTATTAACTAATTACATTCATAATATAATTTAAACCCATGAAAGAGTTTGAGGAATAATCTGTAGGGAAGCTGTTCTGTTATAAAAACAAACTAGTGTTTTCCAGCTGCATCAGCCAAACACCCTCTGAAGCACCATCTCCTGATCCATCCTGGCAGGATCTTTGATGCCTTCACACATTTGTTACCAATGCTTCACATACAAAGCCCCTCTGGTTTTAATAAGAAAGATACTCCAGCACAACAAATTCCTTAAGGCACCACTGCAGTTGCTCATTTTGACTCCAGAAGGCTGCAGGAGATGCATTTCTACTGTATGAACTTAAAAAGAACAAATCCCAGAGAACACCACCAGACAGTTCCTCAGGACAGTTGTGGCTTTTCAGAGCTTGACATGCCAACCACGTCATCTCCCACCTCACATTCAGACTTTATTTTCTCTTACCTATCTTGGCAATATTGTCAGGTGATCTGCTTCAAATTACACGTTTTTCGTGCAAAATGTGCACCTTACCCATCTTTAAAAATCGTTCCATTTGGTTACAGTGGAGTATTTTTTAAATTCATCTGCTGATCTAAAAGCCATCCCACACACTCGTGTATTTGTCTTCCCCTATAATGAAATGGATCCATCTTTTACTTAAGTGATGCACACACAGTGCTGAAGAACCTGCAGGCATCGAGATGATGAGTCTGGGAGAGCTGCCAAGATCTCCCAGATCAACAGACACCCAGATTTACCCTCATGCAAGGCTCGAACTCAGCAACGCTCCCTCCGACACCATTACAGGGAGAACAGTCACGGACCACAAAAACCTGACAGCTGAGAAAGAAACTGCGAACCAAACACAGCACAAAGGACCTGCAAACCCACCTGGAGGGGGGCAGTGACAGGGGGAACTCCCCCAAACACTGCAGGTAAATACCAGCTTGGCAGCAGTTTGGTGCTGGCTGATAATTCTGGGACTTAGTCAGAAGACTGGGTTGTTTCCTTGCTTTTTTCCCTGTTCTTGCTCAGAATGCCTGGAGTGCCGTCACTAACTGATTTGTACCCAGCCATGTGAGCAGAGTGCTCGGCAGTGCAGAGCTGTGTTAATGAGTAATTACACACAATTAGCTGTAACGCCAATAAGGAGCAGCTTTATTACCCTGAGCTTCCCAGCTCGGTGGAACACGGAACGTGCAACACAAGTCTCCTCTTTCTAATGGATCTTTCAGCACTTTTTAAAAAGTAACTCTGGAATACTCTTTGCAGAACTACTCCTACGCAGTTTCACATGAATCTCATGTTTAAAAACAGCATGTTCAGCAAGTGACATGTGGTTTGCACAGGAATTTATCTCTTGCTGTGCAGTAACTGGGACCAGAAGGATGTCAGAACTCCTGAAACTACAGGTAGTGGAGTTCCACTGCTGCATCCCCCCACTGCAGGGCAGAGTAACTCTCACTGCAGGGCAGAGCAATTCCCACTGCAGGGCAGAGCAATCCGCCCCAGAGGGGGCAGAAAAATGGGAATGAGAATTTTTTAACACCATACTTCCAGCCAAGACAAGCCCAGCAGGAATCCCAGGGATCCAAGGTAAGAGAACATTCCAATTGCTAATCCTCAAGTCCCCTCTGCCAAGCTGCTCTTTCCAGGGCTCCTTCTGAGCAGACATCAGCTATTGCAACTATTTTATCAAAGGATTTTGCAGGGTGTGCAAATACCCACAAGGATTTGGACTCAAATAAATGAGATTAGAGCAGGCCAAAGTTGTGGGTTTGATCCCTGTAAGGGCCATTCACTTATGAGCTGGACTCGATGATCCTTGTAGGTCCCTTCCAACTCAGAATATTCTGTGATTCTGAAATAAATACCATCAATAACTTCTCTAATTGAATCCCTCATTGGCAAAGGCATAAAGTTTTAAGGTCACCAGCACTGGGCTGGTGATGTGGAAGAGGCAAAGATGTTGACCAGCTGGATGCACTGGTGTGGTCCCAGCTTTTCATCTTACAGGAAAAGTGTCCCCCCGGTGCTCCCAGTGTAGTTCACCACGGTGGGATAACAAACAGCTGGAGCGTGCCTGGGGTGCTGCTCCATCATTATCACCTCAGGATGCTGATGGGATCTCTGTCCAGTGTGCCACACCTGAAGACTGCTCACTGGAATGCCCCACTTTTTAGTTAATTATTAGAAATATTTTCCATGTTGTCCAGCCCCTCCGGTTTAGATTTCCTGTTTCCTGTGGTACGTTATTGGCACAGTCAGGGCTTCCTCCTGTTTGGCAATAACATCCTAATTATGCCCCTGGCCACACCACACAAAGGAACAGGGATGTTATCTGTCATCTGCCCCGGCAGTGCTGCCCTTATCTGAGTGACCCGGGACAGTCCAGCTCCCCTGGGACCTCCCAGGGCACTGCTACCACCCACCTCGGGAAGGGGGTATTGGAATGCAGGAACTGGGATGCACAAACACTTGGAGAACTGGTTAGTGACCATATTTAGGCTATTCTTGGCCATATTCAAGTGTTTGCAAAGCCCTGGTTGCAGCCCCTGTCCAAGGAGAGCATCAGGGATTTGGGAACTGTGGCTGAGGCAGCAGGAGAGGCACCAGAGGGTGATCCAGGTGTTCTGGGAGCCCAGCACCCACATCAGAGAATTCCAGAATATGCTGAGTTGGAAAGGACCCACAAGGATCCTGGAGTCCAACCCTCAGCCCTGCACAGGCCCATCCCCAAGCAGCTCTTACCCTGAACACCCGACAGGGACCTGAGAGCACCTCCCAGTCCAGCTCCATTCCAAAGGCAGCAAGATCCAAGACCATCTGAGCAATGCAGGAGCAGGAATGGGTGGGAAGTCTTTCCTGATGGGAATGAACACTGTAGCTGCACCCTCTGAGGATGCAGATGATGCAGCAGAGGCAAACCTGGCCAAGGGCAATGAGCTGCTGAGAAACCTGGGGCATCAGTTAACACACACAACTGCAGGAGGAAAGAAAGTCCTCTTTGGAAGGACTTCAGAGTGGATTTTAGAGCTTTTAAATGTGAACAAGTCTTTGATTTCAGCAACGAAGACCTACCACAACTAAAACCAGCAAATTACTATTTTGCCAAAAAAACCTGTTAGAAAACACATGACCCAGGATATTCAAATCTCAACATCTTTAATATTTCAGCTGTATTCCATAAGAAAAATAATACCTCAGAGACACCACTATGCTTAATTTTGACTTGGGGTGTTCATATAAACCTGGTTACTCAATAAATAATATTTTTCCCATAATTCACTATTGATTCCAGAAAGGTAATCTAGACTTTCAAACTCTTTCTTTTCCCTAATGCACTTGCTCCTATGTATGGATCAGTCCTCCCCCTCAGGAACAGAAGGATTCAACTTGGATCAGAATTAAGGAGCTGTGATGCTTCAAAGAGTCAGACTCAAAAAACACTGATTTTTCTTACCCTCCTAGTATTTACAAATAACAGCAGCATTGGGCTGCAATGTAATATAACATTATAAAATAACAAAATTAGTAACTCCACACTATACACCTTCAAAACTTTGCTTCCTCTCTTGTTTTTCCCCCGTGTTTTTACCTGCATCAAATTGTAGTCCTTCTTCAAATGCCAAATTCACAACTTTCCAACAGAAGGGACATCACCTTGTCATTCCCAGCTGTTCCCTGTGGGATACCATGTTCAAAGAAAACCAAGTCACCTGGCCCTAGTAAGTTCTCACAGGACAAATGGCCACAGTGCTGAAGTTGATATCAATACAATCAATAGATCAGTTCTAATAACGGAATTAATTCCTTCCCTTGGAAAACCTAATTAAAAGAAGTCTATCAGACTCCTGTTCTTCCACTAAGAGGTGCTTTCAGGCAAAACTGAAACAGTGACTAAACAGTCATGGCAAGAAGAGTGTATTAAAGTGACTTCTCCTGTATAGAATGAACACATTTCCTGAATCCCCTGGAGTTCATAATGACAAGTACCCTGTTTACCTGTAAGACACAGATCTACATCTGCTTGACATAACACCCCCCCCCAAATTTAGTGTTTTGTAAACACAATTATGCTTCATGAAACAATTTAAACTGGAGAACTTTGTGTGTGTTTTTGCTACGTAAGGAAACGTGTCAGAACGAGAAACACGAGAACGCCTGGACCAACACCTCCAGGGAAGCACAGCTGGGCATGGAGCCATGTCCCTGGCACTGCTTGGGGGATTCAACCTGCAGGAACACGGAGCTGACCCACAGCACTGCTCAGTGTGTAACCCTGGTGTAACCCAGGGGCTCAGAAATCAAGCCCAGTTCTGCTGGTTTGTACCGCAGGGGTTTGGACATCACCGGCTGGGACCCACTGAAAATCCACCTAACCCTGACCCTTGTGCACAGAACCATGGAATCCCAGAGTGGTTTGGCTTGGAGGGACCTTAAAGCTCATCCAGTTCCACCCCCCATCATGAGCAGGGACACCTTCCACTAGCCCAGGTTGCTCCAAGCCCCATCCAACCCGTCCATCCTTGGACACTTCCAAGGATGAGGGGATGAGGCAGCCAGAGCTTCTCTGGCCATACTAGGCCAGGCCTGCACCACCCTCACAGCCAAGAATTTCTTCCCAATATCCCATCTAACTGCCCTCTGGCAGTAGGAAGCCATTCCCCCTTGGCCTGTCCCTACTTTTCAAGGAGGGACATCATTATCCTCCTCTTTTTTGTGCTATCAAACTTTTTGCTGCTATTCCATCCTGAATAAACTAACTCCTCTTCCACAGAAACATTTCACCTCGCTCAAGGAAGAAGCTTGAGGACAAGAACCCAACACAGCACTTGGAATCAATTTTGTCCCTCACAGACTTAGAAACCCAAACACAATCCCCCACCCAGAGGAATGGACCCTCCCCCAAACAACATCCCTCATATTCCTCATAAAACAAATCAGAGATGTTTGCTTATTTATTTCCCTATTCTGACACGTTCTGCCCGAAGCAGGCAGGCAAAATGCCTTTTTTTAATTTTTAATTGCCTTAGATTAATTTACATCACCACTGGGAATGAGAGCTGTTATTTACTCTTCACTCAGTGCACACTATTGCAAAAAATCCACTAAAAATACATAACAAGCGAATGTTTAACTAATACTCAGTGATTATGATTTTTAAGCATTTATTTGGTTCCATTTTCTGAAGTAAATGGCCACTGCTGGGCACTGAACAAATTGGGATATATAAATATAGTGATAAACACGTCCCGGCCGTGAGCCCGTGTTTGAAAGGAAGTCATAAAACCCCTCCTGATAACGAGCCCCCCTCCCGCTCTCATTTCACCATGAAATGCTTTGGTGGAGAGGAAGCAATTTGATTTTTTCCTGTCTCATAAAACAACCATTAAAGAGGTGTGATGGGCCTTGCTGACGCATTCCAGGGAGCCTCTCCCTCCCACCTGCCCAGGAACCCCCTGGCTCTGACCACATCCGGGAGGATGGACAGGAAAAAAAGCCCTGCATGGATTTTGGTCACAAGACTCAGGTTATAAAAAAAGAAGGAAATAAGCCAAACACACCTCTACCTGTCCCCCAGGAGTTCAAAACTCACTGCTTTGAACTGGATTTTGTTATCGGAAAGGAATTCCAACCATAACAACACGTTGTAAAACCAGGGATATAATCTTCAAATTCAGTGGTGAATATTCAATTTTTTAAGAATTCAATTTTTTTTTTAACAACTGCTCCTTGAGAAAGGAGAGTCAAAACCTCAAAACAAAACATACCTATAGAACTATAAAACTGCCTGGAAATGCACCCAAGGAACCCTGCCCAGGGTATCCTCTTACTGTAAATATTCATAAATTGAACTCGTATGCAGAATTAAGAAATCTCTTGAGAACAGCAGAGCCTGAAACAACCTGCTGTAATTTGACTTTAACAATAACAGGAAAGCAATGATTTTATTTCAAAAGCAAACGTGTTGTATTTGAGCAAAGCTCTTTATGGAGCAGTTATTAATAAAAACACCACGTGCTTTTGGACAGGGTTCGTTTTTGCACCAGTATATTTGAAGATTTTCCATATTTAAAGATTTCAAGATTCTGAAGTTTCCCTGGGCTTCTGCCAGTACCTCATCCTGTCACCTGGAGCAGGTCCCTTGCCTTCCCACATCTCCTTCCATGGGATGCACAGGGATGCTCAGTTTTCACTCTCTGTTTGCACACCCCAAGTAACGGGGCCATCAGGGCTGGAAACGCTACAAATATCCCCAATAATCCTCCAGCCAGGCAGGTTTAGGACTGAACCACTGCTGTGCTGGCAGAGCAGGACCAGCACATCCCTGGAAGTGTCCAAGGCCACCCTGGATGGGGTTTGGAGCAACCTGGGATAGTGGAAGGTGTCCCTGCCATGGCAGGGGTGGGACTGGAAGGGCTTTGAGGTCCCTTCCAACCCAAACCATTCCGGGATTCCGTGACTGTGACTCAACCAGGCAGGATGTATTTTCAAGGCAACAGGCTAAACTGAAATAAATGAACCCAGCAGACAACTCCTGCTGCTCGTGGATCGCTCTGACAACCCCTGATTTTCAACTGCAGTCCCTCATTTAAGTCACTGCAACGCTCCCTGGAGTTCCCTCGGGATCAGACACCCAGCTCCCTGGGTGGAGCCCCTGCAGGGCTGAGCCAGCAGCACACAGGGGGTTTTCTCCAAGAAATAACCTGGAGGTGGAAGGTGATTTCCCTCAGTTTGGGAGCTGCTGACACTTGAACAACTCGGCAGCACCAACTCTGGCAACCTGGAGGTGCAACAGATGAGGCTGAACAAGCTGTTTGTACATCAGAATTGTCCTTATTTCTGCCAAGCTCTCTATCAAACTTATTTAACTACTTATTAACTACTCATTTACTAATCATTTAACTACTTTTTTCTTATATGAACTCTATTTTTCTTCCCTTCAGGTTTATCTATCCACAATTATTGTTTTTTTAAGGGAGAGAAGGTTCCCCACAAACCCACCTTTCCTCTTCTGGTCTATAACCACACACAGGGCAACACTATTAGATGTGGTATTGGATTTTTTAATTCATTCCAACTGGATTTCTCTGCTAAAGGCCACATGTACCTCCTCCTTGCTCCCCATTTAGAGGCCACCTCAGACCCTCTGTTTTTACAGGAACTAGAGGAGGTGTCAGGATGTTTGGGAATTTATATAAATGACATAGAAGCCAATCTTACAAACTAACTTTTTTTTTTTAGTTTCTATTTTTAAAGCTGTAATGTGTTTTTTTGCTTCTCCATATTTCTAATTCTAACAGGAAGAGCAAACCCCATCAGAATCATTAAAATACAACTGCCTTCCCCAGCACAGAGGTTGGGAATTTGCCCTGCACATCCCAGCACATGGGAATTCGAGGTTATTCCCTGGATGTACATGATGGAATTTATAGCAAGAGATGCAACATTTTAGATGTGGATTACTGTGGTCATTTGACTACTGTTCAAAACACCTGAACAAGGAGATTTAAAAGCAGCTTATATGTAATTTGGTGCTGAAGAAGAGCAGGAGAGAGGACAGGGATGTTCCAAGAGGGAATGTCCATCCCCTGTGACCCAGACCTAGGTAGGACTTCCCTCCTTCTCCTGTATTTTCCTATAGTGCCTTCAGTGATGATCTGTCACCAGGAAAACCACACAATTAAAGACTTTGGACCCGTTAGTTTCTTTTTGGGGGAAGAAGGTGACAGGAGAGGGGAAACAACCAGGAAAAGCCCACACAGGCTCTTCCATCGCAGCGAGAACGGTGACATCCTGCAGCCAGTTCTAACACCAGACATACATTATTAAAAATGAGATTTCTTTGTTAGATTTATTCCATTTCCTTATGGTATAAACCCCATGAGCCTTTCCAGGTTATCTTGTCAAGGCTGCTGGGGGAATAAGTGACACCAGGAGAGGCTTCTCCCAGCTTCACATATTGGAGTGTACGAGTCCTATTACACATGTGACCAAACTGTAAACCAATCCTCTCCCTCTTACTCCAAATGGCATTCAGCTGTCTCTGCTATTGCTGTATAATTTAGCAACTTTGAAATATAAGCAACCAATTAAGGCCATATCCACACGTTTGTTCTCTCCGCTGGTGCGAGACTGACAAAATCTGATATTTTCCTTTTCCAACACGAGCCTGGGATCAATTACAAATTAAGGGTATTTCTGTCAATCTTCACAACCCTTGATATGAGGAATAAAGGCAGAGGAAATGCCTTGGGCAGGCGTGACAGATATCAAGCTACAGCTAATCCTGCCATTGCGCTCATCTAAAAACGAGAAAAGCACAAACCTCTAAAAGCAAACAGCCATCCAGATACACTAAAGCATCAAAACCCTGCAGTCAGTGCTCTTCCCCCTGATTATGTGCATTTTCCCCTATAACCAGATGCAGGCAGAGGAGCCATCAACCATCACTCAACAGCTGTAGCTGCTCCCACTGAACACACTCGTGTTTCCGGAGCGGCACCGCTTTGTTCCCAGTGAGCTCCCTCCTGACAATACACTGCCCAGCCAAGCTCCAGGAACACATGAAATAGGAGTGTAAGCATCACTGGAACTGGTGGGTTTGCTCAGTGATATTGAGGTAAGTGTATCTGCTGATATTACCCTTTCTGGTGGCAAAGAGATTTTTACTGGAGTGAGGAACTCTCTTGGGAATTCAGGATTAGCCAGAAGAGACAAAACGGACTCAAAACCTTCCAGCCTCTTTCCCAGTCGTTGCACAGCGTATACACATCCCACCTCCTTCCACCCACACAATGGGACAATAAATATGGAATAAATACAGGTGAAGGACAGAAAACACGGATTAATGTGTGTTGAATGTTTCTCATAACACCTGGAAGCCTTTTGCTCCTCCAGGTTCTTGCTCTGCCCTCACCCAACACTCCTTACGTATTATTCCTCTTCGCGACATGACACAGAATTTAAACCCAAGTACCTTTTAACTATTAATTCCCCTCATGAAAACCAAAATTACAGAGGTGACAGTCCAAGTGTTTCGAAGCTCAGCTGCATAAGTAGCATCACCACAACCCATATTTGTGCCAAGCAGACTTAAATTGAAGTCACGGCGCACACGATCCGGTGTGAATTCCATCAGGAGCTTTCAAATTTCTTTGCCAAGTCAACTGTAAATACAGTCATAAAACAAGAAATGAAAACTAATAAGCACAATCAAAGCCTCCTATAAATTCTGTTATGCCTTCCTGCAACTCACTGCACACTGGCAAACATTAATCTATTACTAATTTAATCTAAATTAGAGCAATTTATTCAAAGCTCATGCCAGCTTTAAACATGAATAGGCTACTGAGTGCATGATATGAGAACTGTTTAGTTTCTCGATTCATCAAGTTAAAATTCAGGAAGTTTGAGATCTAGGGTGGTTTAATCAGTTCAGCTTCTCAATAAGACTATATATAAGCAGGGCCCATAAAGAGGGAATAAATAAAGGTCATTTATTAAACAGGGATTGAGTCAAGAAATGCAACTTACTGAATTCAAATAGCTTCCAGGCCATTTTGAACAGACATGCCGCCATGAGAAACACAAATGCTGCCTTTCCCTGAGGAATAATAGCTAAGTAATGTAAATTAACATCAAAATTAAACCAGAAAAAAAACTCTTTCAGCACTAAAGAGGAGAACACACTGCTGTGTTTACAGAAAATTAGCAACCAAGTGTACACAACCAGCACAAAATATTCTCAGAGTTTGGCTTTGGGTTTGACTGTTTGAAGTCAGTTTGTGATTTCAGATGCTGTTTATGTTCCTGAAACACAACTCTACAAATGAGACTTCCAAGCTGTTCCTCCACCATCTGAGGCTGGTTTGATTCCCTAAGACTGGGACTGAGGCAGTGACTTGGGAATACTTTCACCTCCTGTGGCACCAGCACTGCCACTGCTCCTCAAACACTCCATTTTCAGTGGGAGGGTCAGAATTTTACATTTGTTGCTCTTAAAGCTTTTCAGGGACAAACCTTTACGTGTGCTGAGTGAAAACCCACGTGGATATTGTGGGCATGTGACAGACAGTGCAGAGAAGGAACTCCCCTGCTCCCCTTGTCTCTTATGATGCCCCTCACGCTGCATTTTCCATTCTCCTACTTATGGATCTTCCCCCCCTGCGAGACCAGCTGGGTCTCTCAGAGTTCCCCAGTTTGCAGTCCAGCAGAGCTGGGTGCTCTTAGCACAGACCTGTTGCCACAGGATGGTGTGGGTTGGAAGGGACCTTAAACTTCCAGTCCCAATCCAGGTCCATCACCATCTCCCGCTCCCCCGAAATCCATGATCCCTTTCCTTTGAGTGCTTTTACCTCTCGACAGAAAATGTGAATTTTTGTCTGCAAGGCTTTGCAGCCTCACTATTCACTTTTAGTCTACAAATCATTTCTTCCCTGGTGGACTCTAAGATTCATGAAAGCCACTCCTGAAAACCACAGGGACCTCTTTCCATTTTCCTTCCATTAAGACACATAAAATTGTACAAGACAGAAAGAACACAAAGACATTTCTGTCTGAGTGCAGAAACAGAAGAGTCTGCAGGAGGAACACCCAGAGTCCTTCTCTGTTATTCAATGAACTCTTTTTATCTTGCTCTGGCATTTCATCCACAACACCCTGCAGATTTGTCAAGTACTTCTATAGTCTCCAAGAACTCCATAGAATTCCATAGACTGAGAAGGTTTTTACTGGATTACCTTGACAACAACACTAAATGTCTTGATTCACAATATGTGACTCAAAGAAACACTAAAAAATCACCTCTGTCAGAAGTGGGAGCCCGAGAAGCTACATTTGATATCTGTGAAATCATCCAAAATGGGTCCTGAAATATCATGTGAAGTGTCAGCCTCGGGGCCTGACCCAGGCAAGGGTATCAGTTATATTTATGCAATTTTTTACATATGGCAAATACCCAAAAGTGTAACTGGGTTTTTCAAATCAGAGCACAAGCCTGACAGTGCCAACTTTTGGATTTCTTTCAGCAGAAGCCAAAATTCATCAAAAAGAACTTATCTCTGCCTCCTACAATGGAATAATGGAACTTATCATTATGGAAAACACAGAATAATTCATATATCCTGACTTAAATACGGCTTTTGACATCACATTTGACATCCAACTAGAGCTGGGAATCTTTTGTTGGCGTCAAGGTAGGGGAGCTGAAATTCCCTAGGTCCCATTCCCTATGTGTGGAATGGGACCCACGAATCTCCGAGTCTGGGTCAGCCTGAGGTGACCTCAAACAGTCCAGTGCCACTTGCAGGACAGAAATGACACATTTGCAGCACAATCTGAGCTGAAATGTGCTGGCTCCAGAACCCTCAGATCACATTTCTGATGTTCTCCACCACGCTGAGGGTCAGAGAAGCCCCCAGCCCAGCCCAGCCCAGCCCAGCCCTCCCCACCTCCTGCCAGTGCTCTGAGCCTCAAGACAGCTCACAGCCAAACCCTGACAGAGAAATACCCACAGAAAATGAAATTATTCATGCAGCAACGGGCCTGGACAGAATTCAATTGCACAAAGAAAGCACCAATTTAGGTCAATAAATGATGTCTTTAAAACTCCCTCAGAATTAGGATTCACGTAATGTAACTCAGTGGAGGAATTAATACCATACAGAGCAACTGAAGTGGTGTCAGACTTTAATCAAATGTGGTTTGTAATGTCCAATTGCCACCAGCACCAGACATTAATGTGTCTCCTAAGGAGATCAGTAGGAAATGCACACCACAAAATTGTCCTGATTTGGCTGTCACATTAAAAATACAGACACAGAGACAAAGAGGGTCCATCCACACAGTTCAGACCCTCAGTGCTTCTGAAACACAGAGGTCTGGAGGATCTCAGGAGTTCATCTGAACCCCTTGCTTGAGCAGAGCCACCCTTGACCAGGTCTCTCAGAGCCTTGTCCAATTGTGTCTCAAATATCTCCAAGGACAGAGATTTCCAACCTTCCCTGGGCAATCTTGGACCATCCTCACCGTGAAACCGCTTTTTCATATGGGAAATTCCCTTTTTTTTGCAGTCTTCCACCTCTACCTGCTCTGTCCCTCCACCCCTGTCTGAGCAGGAAGACACTGTTCAGGATGAATCAAACTCATTTCTCTCAGAGTCACAGCACATCCCAGTACATGGTTCCCAAATTTTCTTGGTAGGTCTCCACTGGCTCCACTATGCCAATGTCTTCCTTGTTGGGAATCTTAAAATTGTCCTAATGTGGCCTGGCCAGGGCCAAGAAGGGGAAAGAAATCACATCCCTTGAGCTCCTGCCCACCCCACTAAGTCCCCTTCCTGCTGGTTTCCAGCCTCTCCCACCACCTGGAGTCCCTCAGGGCTCCACATTTGTTGGGGCTGAACTGGGAAGTTCAGCCCAGTCCCACCTCCAGCCTGGCCCATCCCTCTCTGCCAGTGTACTGCTGCCCCCCCATTCCAGCAGGACCCACAGCCCTGCTCCAGGTGCTCCCCATCCCATCACTGGGGAAGACACGACACCTCCCAGTCCCAGGATCCAGCCCTGGCTGATACCCCATGGCCTGGGCTGCTGCTCATCCTTCCCCCCACTCCCCATGGCACTGGGAGCTCTCCACACATCCCAAAATCCACCTGATCCAGTCTGTATGTGCCCAGTTCAGCTTCAGGGATACCACTGCAAAGAGTGCCAAAGGCAAAGTAAACAATCTCCACTGCTCTCCACCACAGGGCCAATCATTTCATCTTAGAAAGCCACGGGAATAGTTGGGCAAAATTTGCCCTTGGTAAATCCATGCTGGATTTTCCCCACCATCTCTTTCATATGTGGCTTCCAGGGGGATTTGCTCCATAACCTTCCCTGTAAATGTTCCAGCTCCAGCTGAGCTTTGTCTTTCCCAGTTCTGGCCTGCACATCCAGGCAATATCCCTCATTTCTCTGCCTTTAGTTTCAAACTCTGTGTACTTTCTTTTTGTGTTTGAGCCCAGTTAGGAGCTCCTTCTTTATCCCTGCTGGTCTCCTGGACACACATGCTCCAACTCCTGCACTTTGGAGGAGACCATTCCTGTGCTTTGAGAAGACTGTCCTTCAGGAGCAAATGGTTTCCCTCTTGTCCATTCACACAGTCTCTCATGGGAACCTACCAAAAATATCCCTGAACAAGCCAAAACCTCCTGTCTGGAAGTTCCAGGCTGTAATTCTCAGTTCCACCTCCACTCACCAGCCAGACACAGGCAGCCTGCAACAAGGAATTCCAGCCTGCTCCCAAAACTCCTTCCCCTGCTCCCACCCCAACACACAGCACAGTGAAAAACCCACACACAAACCAGGACCTGCAACCTGCAGTTGTGTTAAAGAAGCTTCACCTACTCCTTGCCCTCGATGGTCTCCAGCAGACACACACACACTTCCATTCCCTGATCCCTGTGGAAAAGCTCCAGGCTGGCTCATCACTCCAAGTTGAAAGTACACTGGAGTCAACCCTGGAGGGTGACCCTCTTCCTTGCTTCCCTGCCCCCTCCTTCCTAAAGAACCTTCATCCACCCCTTGGAGTTCTCCCGAGATGTCTCTGCGATCCCAAAGGCCTCACAGCATTGTAACTACTAAAAACCTTCTCATTCCCTGTCCTAGTTTCCCATGCTGAAATCACATGCAGGATACCCTTGCTTGGACAGAAGCCTTTGTTCATGAAAAAGTTAAGTTTAAAGAAATGGACAGTTCCACCACAAACAAGCCCGACGTGGTGTCCTACAGGACACCAGCAGCGTATCCGATTCACTCCTTGAGATCTCACTCCTGTACAAACTCTCAAAACCTCACAATATATGGGGAAAAAAAACAACTTCTGCAGTATAAAAGTACAGAAACCCCACAACAAACCACACTTGAGAGTTCTGGAGGTGACACAGTGCATTCCAAATGATGTTTTGAAATTGTTCTCCACATAACTGGCATATTTGTTTACAGTCTATGATTTTCTTTACACAGCATTCAAGCATCACTCCTTTTTTTTTTTCTGAGTGCCTGAGTACTTGTCAGATGCCTTTCATGGGGGTGACAGGGAACCATCTGCCTCTCTCCCTATCCCTACTGCCACCTGTTCTTTTGCAGTCCCCAAAGGCAGTGCTGAGCAGTCCCAGATTCCCTGGATGGGGTTGGGTTACAGGGCCTGGCTCAATGTCCCCTCGTGTCACCAGCACTTCACCTCCAGCAGGGAACCCCCAACACCTCCACCACAGAGGTTTTCACAGACCACACACAGTAATGCTGGGGTAACATGACAAGAAATAGCTTTGCTATAATGGAGTGAGCATTGGTGTATCTGGTCCATAACTGGGCTGGCCAATGAGGACTGGAAGCAAAAAAAAGCTGGTTTTGTGTAAAAAAGGGCAAGGAGAGATTTGAGGGTGCTGAGAAAGTTCTTCCTTCTCACTGGGATATGCTGAGTTCTCCATGGGGGCATCTGCAGGACATCAAATCACTCATCTCTCACTCCACGAGGCAAAGAGAGGAGCAGAGACTGACAAAGTGCAGAGAACTTCCCTTCCTGGAGGGAGCTCTCAAACTCCCCCTAAAAAGCAGAGCCACAACTCCAGTGAGATTCCCAAAGAAACTGAGTGTCCAGGAGAAGGTCAGTATCTGAGAAACAGGGACACAACTTCAAATCCCAAAATATTTGGAAAGCTCTTCATCTCCCTTGCAGAATTCTACACCTGAAGTTCAGTACAGGGGATAAAGAGGATTTAACTCAGACCACTGACCTGAATCCTCCTCCCTCCTCCCCTCCCAACCTTCTCAATTACAAAGACTTGTCCTAGAAATCTCTCCTCTCAATGCCACAATTCTTTTACATACTCCTGAAAAAGCAAGAGTTGTGGACTCTGCACAGCCAGTCCATTTCCAAGTACAGTGTAAATTTATTAACAGAATTACCAAAGTTGAAAAGAAAAGCCCCTCCAATAAGCCTTGCAATTTAGCCAGTCAACTCTTTGTTCTGTATTTTCCACAAACAACTTTTGTATGTACTAAAAGTTTTTCAGAACTCAGTCCAAACCCAAAAAAGCCCAACCTAAAAGCAAGTTATGTCTGAACAAGGATTATATTAATCTTTTTGTAGCAGCTGAGAGTCACACACAGACTGGGCCGTGCCCAACACACACACACACACTGGGCACCAGGCAAATCACCAAACTCCTGCTCCCTGAATGCCAGAAATCTGCCCAAACACAGGAAACCTTTCCTGGTAGCAGGTAAATGCTTTTCCAAACTCCCTCGGGCTTCTCATTTCCATTTAACTCATTAGAGATCAATTTGATAAGCAAAAGGGCTAATGAGAAATAGGTTGTCAATAGGCAGAGTTTGCCAGCTCCAGTTGGGAAGGAGCAAACAGAACAGCAAGGGAAGGGATGCACTGCTAACTGGGAAGAACTTTTTTCACATTTAGTCAACAGTTTTTCACGGCAATTACTTTTCAAATTGACGAAGTTGGTATTTCTCATCACTAGGTATGAAATAAATTTTAAAAAAGCTTTCTGAATTAATGACTGAAATGTTCAGAATAGTTTTTGCTCAAATTAGTGTTTTGAATTTTCATACCAAGGTTGCTGTCACGAAAGAACTCCTACATGTGATACCTTCTCCCTTGTTCCCTGAACACTTTGCTGTTCATACACTGTGAGAAGGTAATAAAATATCTGTATTTTCTCCAACTGGAAATGCCAGTTTTCATGTATCACAGCTGAGACACGGCACATTCATTCCTCATTGCACTCCTTTTTATGCCACCACTCCACAGCACAACTCCAAGTACTTTCACAGCTGTCCCATGTGGTTTTCCCAGTGCTGGAGAACAACACCCAAACCCCCTCAGTGTCCCAGGGGTGCATTTCTAAGGCACTGCAGAGCAGGGAGCAGAGCCATACAACTTCAGGGGTGTCTTTACACCCAAATGAGAGTCCACCACTGATCCACATCCTTTGGCAGCATGCAAAAGAGAAAGGACAGCATTATAAGGCAAAGCCCTTCAGGATGGCAGGACGAGCTGCCAGAGCAGGACAGGAAGGAGAAACCACCGGGCAAAGGGCAGCAGAGGGAAGGGAAGAGGAGAGAGACCACAGGAACTCCAGGAATAACAGTAATAGTCATTTATAAACCACTGCTGGGAACTGGGTGCAAGTACAAGCCTGGGCAGGGCTTCAAAACCCAAGGCCATTAATTATTCAGTATTTTTCAAACGTGGAAAATGTGGAATAACGGTTCCGCTTGACAGACCTGGAAACCACTCAGGTGATTAACACAGAGCAGAAATTAAATCACTTTTAATAATTTTTCTGGTAACCTGATGACAGTGGAGCAGTGCTGGATCCGGATGCCTAACCCTGCTCAGAGCCTGGAATCCCAAAGCTCCATGGCATTAAAGCTGCTGAACCCAGGAGAGGGCACCTTGCATTCCCCAAATAATTGTGGGAAGTACCTGCAGCTCTTCAGCCAGCAATGAAACACACCCAGACCCAAACAGGAGTGGAGAAGGAGCTGTAAGAGCACAGCTACTCTACAAAACAATTAGAAAATAACTGGGAAATCTCTCCTTATGGCCCACTCCTGACAGCTTATTCTCTGCACAAACCCAGGGATAGCAGACTCACACCTGTTCAAATTCCAAGTGCGAGGTTCCCTCAGTCCTCCAACCACACCTAAGACTGTTTCTCCTAAATCCTCTCCATCCAAATAAGAAATAAATTAGAATTTTAAAACCATCCCCCCCAAAGGCAACATAAAAGTCCCCCTAAACTATGGGTTTAATGTTTTCTTGTCTGACTCGTCTTTCCTCTCATCCCTCTCACTCGGTTTTCTTCCTTGGGTTCTTAGAAATTATTTTTAAGAACTGTGTGACCTGAAAGAGCCAAACAAGCTGATGCCTTAGTAATGATATTTGTACTATCTTTCTTTTTGTCTTTAATCTTAATTACTCTCTTTCACCATCCCAACCATGCAGGGCACTGCAAGGTGAGCGTTGGCAGTAACTCCACTGACTGGAGCACAATAATAAATATTTATCTTAAGCTGCAGCTGTAACTCAACAAATGTGCAGCTGTAGTTTGCAGAAATGACAAAGTCAAATATTTTTTACACTCAAAGCAGAAAAAAAGCTTCTAACACTGGAATGACTTTGATGTAAAATACTTGATTTGGGGTGGGCTCCATAAGTGCTGCTTTTTCAGGTTTGTGATTTCAGGGTTTGTTTCATTTTGGCTATTCTGTTATTTTTAAATCTCAGCCTGCAGCCATATTTTAATGGTTTATAATTGCACTAAATATTTTCCAAAATACAGGGTGAATCCTACAGAATTCCTTAATTCCCCCTCAGTAACTTTAAGTGTACACAAGATGATGCTGAATCACTCACAGGATTTTAGACAATCATCCTGCTCTAGCTGAGTTACAAATATAACCCATCATGTGGAAAATGTCCCTTGGAATGTCCCTCCCCATCTTTTGGCTCTCTGCTGTCCCAGTTTATCTTACCAAGGTCAAGGATTATCAGCTGGGCTCCAGCCTGTGCATTCCCAACATCATTTTCTGCAATGCACTGGTAGAATCCTTCATCAGACTTCACCAGACCCAAAACTTGCAGGTTATGTTCTTTCTGAGGAGCAAAGGGGAAAAAAACAATGCTTAAAAAAAAGGGCTGCAATTGCCAAAACAATGGTGTCATTTGGGCATTTTTACTGTGACAGGAGGAACTTCCAACAGGAACAGGGTGTTTGGATTTCACCTCCTTTGCACTGAATCCTCAGGTTAGAGGGTATCCAAAGCAGCAGCAGCTCTCACTGGTGGCATCATTTTCAAGCATCATATTTCCCAGCCATTTTGGTGGTATTTTAAGCACTGACTGAAGTGCAGAGCTCCCTGTTTCAACCCCACAACCTCAGGTACACCCAATTATACAGCCATTAAGTTCTCAACTAGGCCTCAGTAATGACATGCACTACATCTAAAATTTCCTCTGGAAGTACCCGTGTGCCAAAACTCACGACCCACAGCTCAGTTATATTTGTATTTCACCTCCTGCTTGAAACTGTGATTTTTATGGAGCACAGACAATGCAGAACCCACAGTCAGTGGTCGTGGTGAGCCTGTACTGGGACAGTGCCTTTTGGCACTCTGTCTGTCTCCTGTGGAAAACCTCAGCTATAAAGACATCAACTCATACAACATAAGCAACATGCATCAAAGGTTTCAACAAACCATTTCTCTTCCAGGCCCTAAACATCAAAAGGGCAAAAGCAGGAAGCAGTTCCTATAAAAGAACCCAGTTTCCATGAACAGACGTAGGAGAACTAACAGGTCAAGAGCTTAAAAACCCACATAATGGACACAATTCACTTACAACAATTTTGAAGTAGTCACTGGGGATCACCACGTCTCCGTTCTTGACCCACTTCACGGTGGGGGTGGGTTTCCCGGTCACCTCACACTCGAACACGATGTCCATGGACTCGTGAGCGTAGATGTTGGCAGGTCGCTTCAGGAACTCGGGGGGAACTGCAGGGAAAGGGCAAGATGGAAAGGGGATGGTGTCAGCACCCAGAAGAACACACCTCACACACAGTCTGGCACACAGGGGTGGCTGTGGGGACTCCAGCAGCAGTAAAGGTTTGTAGCTCAGGGTTTGACAGATGCTGGTACAAACTCTGAGTTCTTTCACAATTGCATTTGGGCCAAGTTGGATGGGGCTTGGAGCAACCTGGTCTGGTGGAAGGGGGCCCTGCCCATGGCAGAAGGTTGGAATGAGATGACCTTTGAGGTCCCCTCCAGCCCAAACCATCCAGCCAATGGTTTGAATTTGGAATGGCCTCTTTGAGAATACAAGAAAGAAGAAATCAAACCAAGATGCATAAAGTGTAAAGTTAAATCTCAGGGAGTCCTCTGTTCTCAGTACTTAAGTCAACAGAAAAAAAAAAAGCTAAAATTATATTAAAAAAGACTTTTAAACATGAATGGACACAAAACTTAAGATGAAACTTTCCTCGGGCACCACTGCTCTGTGTTCCTGTGAAGAAATTCAGGTTATCAATCAGCTGCTGCTGCACTGATCCAAAGAGCTTCTTCTCTGGTGTGTGTAAGCCAAGGAGACTCCATGTACAGGTGCATCCCTGTGCCTCTGGCCCACACTGACAACACCTCAGACATCTGTGAGTGAAGCTGTGTATCTGGTAACAGCAGAACAGACAGGCCCTTCACTAACAACCTGCACCAAAGGTGGTGCCTCTGGGCCTTGGCTGCCTTTAACATGTCCTTAAGTCCTCAGAATGAGAACAATTAAATTCAAGACTTTTAAAATCCATAAAAACTCAGAGATACAGAACTGTTTGGCAACACGAGCCCCAGGTGACCAATGCAGAGACATGACAAAGGCTGTCTGTGAACACACATGTGCCTCCAGGGACCCTCCAGCTGCATGTGAGGCCTCTCCACTCCTTCACTCAGCAGGCCCTTACTGTGTGAGCATCCCCTGCTACGAAGAACACCCACCTATTTGTTTGTTTTCACTACACTTCCCGACACAAGGGCATTTGCTTCCTTGTGCTGGCAGCTCTGATGGTTGGAGTTCCAGGAAAGCCCAAAGCAGCCTTTTGCCCTTTAATATTTAGCAAAGAAAGTCAATATGGAAGGGCCATGGAGTTTAGACAAACAGTTTACACACTTGGCCTGTCAAGGGGATTTATTTCATGCTGAGATACGGAATCCTTGTTTTACTTCTTCCTTGAAATGATGGCAAAGGTCTGTAAATGGATTTAATACCTTATAAACAAAGAGATGGAGATGAGCAGCTCCCCAAAAATCCCTCAGTTTTGGATTATAAATTAATTAGGAGAACACTAATAAACAGAAATATTTATTTATAGAAAGAAGGTGGTTTAACTCTCAGATAAGAGTGTAAATTTACACAAAGCTGCTCAAATTCTCCCACAGGAGCAAAAATCTGGGGTTGAGCCCAGCTGCCTGTGACTTCAGACATGCACTTCACATCCACTTCCCCCAAATGTACCAAACACTCCATCAATCCCACCTTAATTCAGGTATTTTTGGGCTTGCTCTCCAATGGTTATCCCCCTCTACAACTCCGACACTGAAAACTCTCTTCTGAGTTTATTTGTCACAAAACTGCTATTATTTATTCCCTATGAGAATTATTTTTTATTTTTTTATTCCTCCCTGGCATTTATCCTCAGCATTTTTATTTATTGCCAGCTGCACCATTCCTCCCTCCCTTCCCATATCCCTTGATTTTGCCCGGCTCAACAAGTTGTGTTTCCTCAGAACCCTCTGCATTCATCTCCCAGCCCGCCGAGTTTCAATCATTTACATGTAATTTCAGATGTGTCTCACCAGTGCCTTGAAAAATGGCATAAATAGGGTGTCAGCACTACAGCAAATCTCTGCCCCAATCCATCCTGCTGCCTGTCCCTTCCCAGATGCATCATCCTGCTGCCAGCCCCAGACAGATCATTGCTCGCTCATCGTTAGCCGGTTTTAACTAATGAGTCATTTTGTTCCAGCCTGCTTGATCAATAGTTTATGTTCTCATTTCCTTTCCATCTCTGTCTCCACATGTATTCAGACACACACACACACACATATCGATTCCTGCAATGCTGGCAGAGCTGGAAGAAGGGAATATAAATATTGGAAAAGTTCGTTTTTCCACGAACGTACGAAATGCTTCTATTTTCATAACATTTGTTGCAGGTGGATTTTAATTCCTTGGCCACGTATTAAACTTGTCACAGGAACCCTGAGGGGCACAAGCCAGCAACATTCACTGTCAAAACATGAAACTTGTCTAGAAAACTCATCATGGAATCCCAAAATGGTTTGAGTTGGGAGGGACCTTAGAGCCCAGCCCATCCCACCCTCTGCCACGGGCAGGGACACCTTCCATCAGCCCAGGTTGCTCCAAGCCCCATCCAACCTGGCCTGGGACACTTCCAGGGATGGGGCAGCCACAGCTTCTCTGGGCAACCTGTGCCAGGACCTCCCCACCCTCACAGGGAAGAACTGAAACCCAAAACTGAACCCAGTAAAGTTCTGGGATGATTTCTGTTTTCTCCACTAATATTTAACTTGTAATGAAGACATTTGGAAAGTACTCAAATATCTCTGGCAACTGGTATGGCTTCAATCTGGGACATCATCCAGAAAGGGGCACTAATATTGAATCATAAGATTCACATTTTTTGCCACAAAAAATGAAAGTTAACTGGATATCCTATTACCTGCTCTCAATTAGTTTAGATTTAGGAGATTAAGAATTTGAAACACATTATTTTTTCAAAGTGCCTTTGCTTTTCTGGCTTATGGAGCAAATGCCAAGCTGCTTACAAAGGGATAATAACACAGAAGTGCTCGTTTTATCAATTACTTCCCAGTTAATGAATTAATAAATGTTTTTCAAACACACTTCCATAGTTTAGCTGTGTCAGTGTTTAGCATTAACACAATGCCAGTACAGATGTTTGTGGTAGAGAAGTTAAATTGATAACCAGAGAGCAAACGAGCCAATTACCATATAAAATAAGGTTTGCAAGGGAAGATCATGTGTTCTGTTATTAAACAATTAAACTTCAAAGACGACTTGGCAGCTCAGCCCCCTCTCCACGTTAGCAAACAACTACTGGAATGGCAAGATGCTGGCACAGAACTTCACACACCCCTAGAGAGCCCCTACCAGGAGTATCTGCCACCCTTTTATAGAGCAAAGAGAAAAAATATTTTAATCACAACAGTGATCAAAAGAAGAAAGGAAAAAAAAAACAAACAAAAACCAAACTACATCAGCAGTTGATTCAAACTTCTAAGCTACATCCCAATAAAGGTGAAATATTCAAAAAATAAAATGTTTTTTAAGCCAACTGGTCTAAAATAAAGAGAAGGGCTGAGGGACTACACAGGAATTGCACCCAAAGTGATGTGGGAACAGGAGTGGATGATGGACGTGGATCCCATTCCATGTGCGCAGGTGATCAGAAGGAAATGGAGATGGATTCCAGTGCTCAGCAGCTCCTGCCTGTTCTCTTTCATTGAGGGAGAAATTCTGAGCCTTTCAGGGGGCACTTGAAATAATGTTTCAGTTCAGCTTTCGGTGCTGCTGCAGATGAGACAGAAATTCAGGACATTCCTCCTCCCCATCTCCAGAGGAGGAGCTTCCCTCCCAGTCCCACAACCCCTGAGGGAAGAACCCAGGTCTGTGGTTTCCCAACCCCAAACCTGACACTTCAAGCTGAGCTGTAACTACACATGGAAAAGAAGAACTCAAGTTTTTCATCATTAACTACTCACAACTTTCACCCTCCTTAGTTACAACACAGTGAACCTGCTCCTACAGCAACCGAATGAGAACGCTGCTGTTCTGGATCAGAACTCATTTAATGCACATGAACCTTTCCCAAAAGTCAAATTCCCTCCCTGCTGTTCCCCAGAAGGAAAACCCCAAAGCAGAGACTCCTGGTATCAGACTTGAGCCACAAATCAAACCCTGCAGAGGCAGAGGGGACCCCAGGCAGGCAGGGCTGCTCAGACCACCGTGATGGGAGAAATATCTAAAAGTCTACAGCAATTTTTTAAAAAACTTCACCCAAACCAGAACTAGGCATTCCAGCTCTGTTCCCGGCACAGGAGCTGCCCCAGTGTCTCAGTTCCTCACGGATTTCAAACACTCTGTTGTGCATGAGGAGCACAGGAATGGTCTCATTTGCACACTACAGAAACAGGGGTTGCAAATATACTTAAAAAAAAACTTATTCTCTCAATAAAAAGCACTAATAAATAATAATAATAAATAAGCTGTTGGCTCAAGCACAGCATCAGACAAACCCAAAATAAATACAACCTAGTAGTGAGTCCAAACACTTTAACAGTCACAGAATCACAGAATGGTTTGGATTGGGAGGGAAATTAAAGGTGACCAAGTTCCAATCCCTGCCATGGGCAGGGACACCTCCCACTGGACCAGGTTGCTCCAAGCCCCATCCAACCTGGCCTTGGACACTTCCAGGGATGGAGACACTTCCAGGACTATTCCTGTGCACTCTGAAGCAGCGTCAGAACTTCAGTAACAGCCTGAGGCAGACAAAGCACTGAAAGGCAACAACTGAATTTCCGAATAAAAATTGTCCAGGACAAGACTAAAGGAGCCATTTCTGCTTCCTCAGCCACCTACAAATGCCATCAATCCCTAAAAATTAGGAGTGTGTTTTCCAAAGCCACACAATTAAATCAGAGTTCCTGTCACTTCTCCTCATCCCCTTCCCTCTACACTTCTGTCCATGACAAATATATCATCAGCCATCAAATACAGAAGCATTTTCTAATTCCAAAAGTTTTCACAGACCCCAGACAGCAGATAAACTGAGCAGACTGGGTAAATTTCCATAGTGTATCTCAAACAATCACAACTGAAGCATTCCTGGTGAAATGACTGCCATGTATAACCACATTTCTATGGATGCTGGGGGCAGAATCCCTATCTTGTATTTCAGTTAACAATTTGAATTACCAGTGGTATTTAAACTGGACATTTTACCATAAAACCCATTTCAGATCAGCCTAAAATGGTAAGCCCAGAGGAATTTATTTCCTCCTCCAGGGAGAACAAGTTGTTCCATTAGGATATGCTACAAATCCTATTAGAATCCTTATTAACTTCATTTTCACAAGGGCAAGTTTGTTTCCAAGAAGGATGGAACTGCAGTGTGACCATCTCTCTGTCAATCCATCCCCTCCTGCCATTCCCCCCAAAACACAGAGAAAATGCAGGGATTGATGTTTGACTGCAGAACTTTTGACTATGTTTTAATTCTTTGAGCTAATTGTACAAATTAGTTGGGTTTTTTCAAGTGTATCCTGGAAAAACAAAAAGAGGAATTTACACTTTAAATGGAAATGAGGAGTCATAATGCTCTTCCTTAAAAAACAGCAAAAGTATATGGATAAGTACTCTGAAAAAAAATAGGGATTTAAACCCCAAAACTATGTTGTAGGCAAGTCAAAAGTCTTCCCAACCTCCGAGCAGGGCTGTCATGTCCTTAAAACACACTTAACATGCAGCTGCAACACTTGCACAGCAAACAAAAGCTGACAAAAAGGAGTCTTTCAAAGTCCCCACAAGATGCAGAAGTGTCAAATGAATATAAAAAAAGCAGCGTACCGAGACACAAAAAGGTTATAAAAATGTAAACTCCTCCACGCACAGCGATTTTCATCGCACCAAAACCAAAGCTGCAGCTGATGAACAGGAAGCTTCCGTGGCAGTGAAATTATGTAATTAAGTAAATGGTTGTTTTTTAATATATATTTTAGAAAATACATATTTTATAACCGGTTCTCTGCCTGTGGCATCCTCCCAGTGGGAATTCCTTCCCGCTCCTCTGCCAGATGGAGCAGAGGAAGAGGGAGGGTTTTTATGTTCTCTAATGACCTCGTTAACCTCTGCTCATCAGCCAAAACGGCCCAAAATGAGCATTTAATGGTCCATGTTTTGCTCCCATGGACTGTTTGGTCCTGAAATGCCCGGATTCAGGGGTGGGAGAAGGGCAGGGGTGAGTTCACGTGAGAACAAATATTTCACATTTACAGCGAAAAGCTTCCATTCAGAGATTGCCAAATATGAACTCTGCTTCAGAGGCAGCCCCTAAATAAACATTTCAGAGGCAGAAAGTTAGAAAACCCTCCATATGCAATGACAGGACAACCAAGGAAGAGGATGATGATTAATAGTACAGAACAATAATAAAATAAAATTATACTGATCAATTAGGAAGTAGAATAAAAAGCATATAATTCAATAAATGCACATTTAACGGGAGAAACAATAAATTGTAAATTTATGGAATAGGAAGTAATAGCAATAAACTTTGCAGAAAAAGGCCTGAAAAGCAAGGACTTGATCAGAAATATGACCATGGACAAGGCTCCCAGTGTCATACTGGAGCCCAAGAGCAGCTCCCAAACCTCCTCCATCCAACACACACCAAGGCCCCGGCCGAGCGCGTTCCTGCAGCACCACATCTCAAGGCAAACATGAACTCTGATTTACAAGAGAGCAATGAAATTGCTCCAATGAAAATTGGCTCCAAAGGAAAAATGGAACAGCTGGATTCGGGCACTTGAGCAAAGGCAGGATTACACAGCCATGGAACTGGATACCTCAGACAGGAGCTTAACACAGAAATAGCCACGGCTACACAGAGAGAAATACTGGATGTGTATATGCATGTATTTATGTATCATTCTTGCACAGGAAGAGCTCCTACACAGGACTCACATCTCCAGCCTTGCCCTGTCCTAACTAATATTCCAAGCAATTAATTGCTCCTCTTCCAGGCTGGGATGAAAACAGGTTTTTCTTCGCAGTATGAGCTTTAGCAAAATAAAACTGTCCCTTACAGCAACTTGTACACATGCAGGAGACTCTGAGTCCAGCAGAGCTCTCATTACAGGGAGCTTTGGACTGCAGACCAGGAGAGGCCACGTGCACACTCCCACAGTGGAATTGTCTGGGAAGTTCTCCAGGTGCAGGAACACACGGTGAGTTCTCCGAGCACCTTGTGCCTGAGCAGTATTTTATGGTTTTTACTTGCCTCAGCAGTTGCAGCCCAGTTCAGACACTAATTCCATGCTGGCTCCAAACCTCTGGCAGGATTGCAGCACCATCCACACACCCCTCATCCTGTCTACACAAAACCAAGTGTAAATGCTGTCCCTTGCTGTCAGCCCTGCTCAGCAACAGTGTGAAGTGTTGGGAGAACCCACCTTTCCAAGGGGCCCCTGCCATGCCCTGCTCCCCCAAAATCACACCCAGATATCCAGGGAACCAGAGGCTGCCCATCCACAGGGAAGGGCACATGGTGCTACACAGCAGCCAAGTGCAGGTGTCCAGGAGAGAACAGAAGCAAAGCATAAAAGCAATGTATCTCCAGACATTCTCCCAGCACTCAGCAATCCCTGGAGGAGGGATTTCCTAAGAAAGAGGAGATACCTTTTTGTTTCCTCATCCTGGTTAGATTTTGCCTTTAAAAAAGCTGCTATTTGGATCCAGGTGAGCCTTCAGCAGCCCTAAAGCTCCATGTGATGTTTCCTCAGAAAATTTACCAAATTTTGCGTGTTTTGGAGTCAAACCACCACGTGATGTCTCCTGGTGGTTGCCAATGAAGAGAAGTGAGCACTCATTTCCTACTGCCCTCCTCCAGAGCACTCAGGATTTTACAGAGCAGAACCAGTTTCACATGGTTCTGAGCAACCTGGTGCAGTGGAAGGTGTCCCTGCCCATGGCAGGGGTGGAACAAGAAGGGCTTTAAGGTCCCTCCAACCCAAACCAGTCTGTATTTACCTGTGCAAGCCACTGTGCAGGACACTGAACTCCACCTGTCATTTAATTCTTTATGTTTCAGAGGCTCTTCTCCGGCAGCATTTGCTCTCACAACCCCAATGCACTCAGGACAGCAAAGTCTGTCACCCAAAATCTCCTCTTCCAGTTCACCTACAGAAACACTGGACAGCCAGTGGGGATCCAGCTCCACTGCTGGAACCAACACCTTATTCCCACTCTGATTTTCTATTAAACAATGAATTCATTCCCTTTTATAGCAGGAGGACATTCCCTCTGCCTCCCAGCACTGGCGTTCCAGGCTCTGAGTGAGGGACACTCTCAGAGGGGTTCTGGGAAAGGAAGGGCAACAACATCCTTCAAAAGGTTCTCAGTAGCAAAGTGTGACTTTGCCACACAAAACACACATAAATGGATTCAAACATCTAACACCATTTTGTTACAATACTTGTCAATTTAACTAGTCCAGACACGGGATTTACTCATCCACAGTTTCCCTGATCCCCCCTAAAAGATCTCTAAAAAACCTCCTGTCACACTGACCAAGTATCTTCTGTCTGATTTTTCCACTGTGCTAATTTAAGTGGTAGGTTACACAGCACACTTGGGAACTCAGGATTTCACACTTCATCTCGCTGAGAAATGTGGAGTGAACACCATCTGCTCTTGCTGATCACTCACTGTTCACTTCAGGGATTTGTTCTGAATTATTTCACTAGCTCTGCAGTTTCAGGTAGGACCTCCCTCCAGCTCCCTCTATTTGAACAAATAAAATATAATTTAGGACAAAAGTTTCCAATTTTGCAGAGAACACAGACAGCGAGAATTCACTTTTCTGCTCCAGGCCATTTTCTCACCCCTTTCTCTTTACACTCCATCATCTCTGACCCTGTGCTGTCCCTGGCAGGCTCCCAGCTCTGACAGACTTGGGAAAAACTATCACAAGATTTGTATGTTATTAGCAAGTGACTGGAAGCTTTGTATTAATTTACTTGTAAATAAACATGAGAATGATAATTTCTTTTCCTTGTCATTAGGAGATTTCTGGTGAGGTTCTGGAGGTGAGGTTCTTTCTCTTTCCAATATAACTTTAAACTGGTGTTGGATACTCACTGTGAACATGTGCTGGGTTTTTAACCTTCTTGGCTGTGCCTTTTCTTTTGGTAAATTTTTAGTAAACTCCCTCAATGTTACAGAGACCACCCTTTATAAGATCAAATGCTGATGGTGATGATTGCTGTCATCACCCTGGAATGGCAACCAAGTTTACAGCCCTAATACCCCAATAATTACTCTAACAGCCCTAATAAATTTCAAATTTGAGTCTGGATTCTCCATGACTACAAAGCACTAGGTCTCCTCTGGTGTATGAGTTTGGCAGCTGGGCAGAGGTTGATCAGGGCATGGAGAGGGATGAACACTCACCAAGATGATGCTGCTGAGCTCCATTTATCAGCAGTGAGACAGGGAGGCTGTGGCTGGGACTCCTCTGTGATCGTGTAAATACACCCAACCAACCCCAACAGCACCTGGGGAGGGGGGGCAGCAGAACTTGGGGAAACTCAGCTCTCCCTCTGAGCAGTTTTGGGTTCTTCACAGACCTTCCCTGGGTGCTCTGCTCCCACACAGACCCTTCCCAGGCTCAGCCCCACACTCAGGGTGTGTCCCAGCTGAGGATGTGCAGGAAAGTGCAAACGAAATGATTCTCCCTCATGTGGGAGTTAAAACTACCCTCAGACACCCCAGCTGTGGGGAGACACTCCCAGCAGTGCCAAAGCCTGGGATGTAAAATTCCTATCTGCTTTTCCTGTTCTGCTGTGCTCTGCAAACTGCCCTGGGCCTGGAAGGACTGTCCCCGTGGGAGATCCACTGCTGGAGCTCCACAGGGTGCAGGAGCAGGTGCAGAACCAGCACAGCCCTCCTGCAGCTGTCATTCCAACGTGTCCCAGGGTGAGGGACACGGGGTGGGTGCTGTGCAGCACCCCAGGGACTGGGGGGTGATGGCAGTGCCCCATGCAGCCTGAGCCAGGGGAGAGGATGTGCCAGAGCTTCCTCTGCTATTCCCTGCATGGATCAAGCACTGAACTCTGGCCAAGGATCGATGCAAAGCTGCTTTCCCAAGACTTTTCAGTGGTGCCCAGTGACAGGACAGGGAGCAACAGCCACAAAGTGAAACACAAGTTTCACCTCAACATGAGGAAGAACTTCTTCCCGTGGAGGTGGCAGAGCACTGGAACAGCTGCCCAGGGAGATCATGGAGTCTCCCTCTCTGGAGACATTCCAAGCCCAGCTGGATGTGCTCCTCTGTCACCTGCTCCAGGTGACCCTGGTTGGACTGGATGATCTCCAGAGGGCCCCCCTTCCAACCCCAACCATTCTGTGATTTTGGGACTTCAGAGTATTTGGACCCACCAGTGAGTGTTTGCTCTATTCCAACCTAACCTGCCATGGTTTTCCACACAGCAGGTGAACAGACAAGTGAAAACTTACACCATCTGCAGACCAATGAGGCACAAATTTGTTTCCATCTCTGTGAGAGTTTTTGCCTCAATACCTTATGCACTATCATCTCCCCTCCGGTGCTTCTAGTAAAGCCCCTCTATGACCAGTTTTTATTTTAGATACCAAAGATTTATTTCCTTTTTGTTAAGATTGGGCCCACCCTTCATCTAAGGACATCCTCTGCAAACTTCTGAAGGCACAGTCTGGGATTAATGTTCTGGTACACATGAACTTCCCAATTAAGGAGGAACTCATGACAAAGAACAGATGACAAAATACATTTCTATATTAAAATGAGACAACCAGATCATATGTAAAAGCTTGTCAACTGTAATAAACTAAACCAGAGCTCACTCAGTGCTTATCAGAGGGTATTACTGATTATCATTCAAAGCAGACCTTCTCAGCAACTTCGAGGGTGATTTTTAGAAGTAAAAACCTTAATCTGGGCATCAATAATGTAAAACTGTTACATTCATTATTTCTCTGTTTTACTAAGCTCTCCTTCCCCAGCCCTTCTAGGAGAAATCATGCCTGTTTGACCCTGAGCCTCCTCCAAGTACCATGGAAACATCTGAATAACAAGAACGCTCATCAAAATTTAAACTTCTTACAGCAGCGCCAAAGGCAATGAAATTTTTATTGAATTCCAAAGCCCTCATTTTCCACACAAAGCACAAGAAGCAGCAGACAGCCCCGTGCATGACACAGGCCTGGAGCCTTTAGGGTCTTGCTTCCAATTTCCAGCTATTTCCAGCTGAAACCCTCAATTCCAGTCACCGGTGAGCAAAGCTGCAGAAGTGTCTGTTCAGATCCCTCCTGTCCCTTCCCAAATAAAACACCAACAGGGACCCTCCACCTCTCCTGAGGCTATTTAATGAGAGGATCTGCAGCACTGTTTTGATCACTGTTACTTCAGGACTTAAGGATATTTATTGTGGAGATATATATATATATATATATATATATAATATATATATATATATATATATATATATATATATGAACACCTACACAGCAAGGCCAGGACAAAATGAACTGATATTTAATTTAAAAACTTGTGTGATATTCCCCCTTCTAGAGTTCCTTTCAGAGAGAAGATAAGTAGGAATGCAGACAAGTTGTTCACTTTTAAGGTGACTTTTAATCCCATACTGCTTGGTTTTGGTTCTCAACCAAAAGACCAAATGGCACAGTACTTTTGGTTTTAGAGGAATGAGCAAAACCACACAACTTCCTGTTATATATATCTATATATATTGTATCTATAGATATATATAGTGTATATGCAGATACATATATATTGTATCTATCTATCTATATAGTGTAGGTATAGTTGAGGTCTCCATCTACAGTGAATGACACCCAAATACCTTGTTAAGGAGTTTATAACTTGCCAAATCAGGAATATGGCAAGTTTTCCACCACTATTTTCCTCCTTGAATTGCATTCTTCAAAACCTCAAATCCTAGGTTTATAACTGTTCAGATAATTTCGATCAGTGAAGATAAAAAATTTTAAAAAAAATCAAACTTTATTCTTAAATTGTTCCTTTTGTCAAAGATGCTCAAGAGAAGGGAGGTGCCTGGAGAGAGGAGAAGGAATTGGAAAAGGGAATGAATGGTCCTGGACTGAACAGAGCCCTGGACAATCAGATGCTTTCCCATCTCTGCCCCTCTGGTGGGATTGGGTGGATGTTTAGGAAGCAAATCCCATTTCTGAGGGGTGACTGTGGCCCCTGGGCCCTGTGATTGGGGTCAGGGCTGGACAGAGCCACTCGTCCTCTCCGGGGTACAAACCAGTCACAGCTCCAAAGGGACAGACTGGGAGATGCATGTCCTGAAAAATCAATGTTTGAGTGTCTCACACGGGGCACTAAAACAGCTGGATACATTTCATCTTAATTTTTCTGTGTCCCAGTCAATTTTTTAAATGGATTCAATACCACTTCATTTCAGCAGAGTGCAAAAATACATTCATTAGTGGTTATGAATGATTCAGGTTCCATGGAGCTGAATACCAAAACAGGAATAAATATGGATTTGAACCGAGCATGATAAATAAATCATGGTACTACCCCCTGAATAAGGAAAAAAAAAATCAAACATTGGGTATTTGCTCAATCAAGTAGTGCTCTGAAGTTTGAGCACTGCACAAGGCAGTAGGATCCTGGGGAGAAACAGCAGGAGAACATGTATTTTAGGAATCTCCTAACTTTATCCCATAGCAAGGGGAAGGAGGAAGTGACAAATTAAAGACAGCAAGCCCTGACATTTCCTCAGCTTGGCCTGGTTCCCTGTGCAGCCTCACAGCAGGGCAGAGCTGCGGGCTGAGGAGCAGCCAGAGGCCACAAAGGACACAGATTTTAAGATAATTTCAAATCTTATACCATTTGTTCACGGAATACAGATGACCTCAGCTCACTTGGGGAAAAACCAGACTAGATCTGAGAACAGCAAAAATAACTGATGGGATCAACTCAGCCCCTCTCACGTTCATCAGGGCACGGTGTGAACGTTCAACTCACAGGATCCAGGCACATCCTGGCACTAAAAAATTACCTTTTTTTCTGATCAAGTTAAAAAAAAAAATACAGAGAGTTAATGTTTTTCCATTTCTTTGTCTTGTAAGGACACAAATTCTGTGGCTGCCTTTACACATCAATTCCCATTTATCCAACTGCTTTCATTTCCAGCTCAGTGAATGCAGGCCTATCTTCACATCAAAGATCCTTCTAATTTACAAATCCCCAAAATAACCTTAATTACAATCCACTTCAAGACCAGTTTCCGTGTAAGGAACAAGCAAACAAGACTTTGCTGTTTGGGAAGAAATAACTAAAAGGATCCAATAAAGGCCCATAAAAACATGTCCTGGTGTAGTGGGGGAATAAGGACAGACTGGTTCAGCCTTTCCCACGCAAGCTGGGAAAAGAAAACTAAATAAATTAACAGACTGGTTCAAAATAAAGAAAAAGGGATGAGCTGAATACAAGATGTTTATGGGAGGGATGGGAGCAGGAGGTGGATTAACAGGAAAGAAATCCATGGTGGATTGATAAACAATGGAGAAACTGCTCAGAAAACCCCCAATCTGCAAATGGCTGGAGAATGAGATAACACAGGGGAAACTACAAGTATTCCTGCCCTTTAGTTCACTTCTCCCAGGTCTGTGCCTTTGGACACTGTCAGGAGGGACTGGCAACACGGAGCATTTCTCCTGGCGCAGGAGAAACCTCGTTCAGCCCTCACATGCCCTGACCATGTCACAGCCTCTGGTTGAGGGAGAGCACTGAGCAGGACTGGGAATGCTCAGGAATGCTCAGCCACCCTCCAGCCCTGACAGCAGCCCCAGGACCAGAGCTCTGTCCCTGTCCATCCATCCCGTGGGATGCTCCTCTCCTGCTCCCACAGCAGTGGCACCTTCAGTCAGAGCTGGAACACTGAGATCCTGAGGGAAGAGTCAGCTGGGGCAGGTTTGGCACCAGGGGAGAGCCCTGGCAGAGCTCAGCAAGGGGCACAGCAGTACAGACCCTCCTGAGGCACAGCCTGGGGCTGCAGGGAACAGACCCTTCCACAGCTTGGACACTGCACCATTTAAGCTGGAATCATGGAATGGTTTGGGCACTTTACAGTTCATGTAGTTCCAACCCCCTGCCATGGCAGAGATGCCACTCACCAGAGCATGGTATGGTGAACCTTAAAAACCACTTCACTGTGCCCAAAGATCCAAAGTTACAAATTTAAACAGGAGTTGAGTTAGTGCAGGGTGTATTTGGAATTATATTTCTACTTCTCTATGACTGAAAAGAAACATCACACCACTGTGCTGTACCAAAATATATTCTGATTGCCCTTTCTAATTTAAAAAATGGATTCTAACCACTTAAATACATAAATATACAAAATAAACCTGGGGCAATCTTTATAAACTGCACAATTAGTTGCACAAAAATCCTCTAGTTCATCTCTCTGCTTTCCAGACGTACTGAAGTTGGAGTCTGGGGATGTTTCTCACCACCCTGCACAGGTATAAATTTGCCAGCTTCTTTTGCCTTTACTGTCTTTGCTTATCTTAAAACACAACCCAGCACATAAGTCACTGCTTCCAGTTATAGAGCAGGGATTCAGAACAGGAATTCAGGAAAGCACACCCCAGTCATGTCCTTTTTTCTTCAATAAAATCCAGCAAGTTTGGGTTTCCTCAAGGAAGATAAATCAAGGTAGGTATTACAGATAAGGAGTATATCTCAAATCCAAGGGAATTTTTGAATTTTGTAATATTCAACAAAATAATTCTTCCTGGCAAACAGAAGCAGACTGCAGAGCATCCACACATTTAAAACACAAACTAGGAACAGGTAATAGATTAGGAAGGTGTAAGAGTCTCCAGGAGTCACACTGCAAATGAGTAAATCAAACAGTGACCAGAAACAAACCCCCAGAGCCTCCCTAGAGAAAAGCTGGTGAGTAACTGAAATGACCTCTGAGATCACCAAGTCCAACCCAGCACTGCCAGCCCATCACTACACCAGGCTGCCAAGCACCACATCCAGAATTCAGATACCCCACTTGATATTCTTCTGCACTCTAAAGAAATTTCTCTTTTACTTAGAAAACAACTATCAACAATTATAATCCCATGTGAAACTAAGGAAACCGAGTTCAAGTTTTGCAAGAGAACCAGCTTAAGATCTGAAACCACAGTATTCCAAGTTCTCCAACTCCTGATCTGACATGTCTGTGACTGATATGATGTGCAGAGCTTTGCTGACAGTCACAACAGTCCATGGAGAGCACTGAGAGGCTCCAGCAAAGCTTTATTCCTTGGGAGCTCCTGCTCTTGCTTACAATCAGTAAAATTTTACACAAGTGAAGAGGTTAATTGTTGAAATCCTCAGTTCTCCTGCGTGTAATCCTGTGAGTTGTTGCCTGCACTATTCCAGCTGTAATCAAAGGCAGGAGCAGGGAGATTAGCAACTCTGAAATCACTCCTATAATGGTTAATCACACTAATGATCGTTTAAGCAAATTAGCAGAGCGAGAACCACGCAAGTGCAGATTAAGGATGTGACTGGAAGGGAATCGGCACCGCAGCTCCTCCAGCCCCACAAGCCTGAGCTTATGCAACAAAACCTCCTTCCCAGCTCCACAAACCCTCCAGTGGTTCTCCTCCCTTCCCACTCCATGCAAATTCCTGCAGAGCTGTCCAAAACAAAGCTTCAAGTAATTATCTGAAGCACAGTGATTTGAGCCTTATGTTTTGTTCTGCAGCAAAAAAAGAATATAACAGGACAGTGGTCATGAACTTTTATTTTTCTATTATCCTCTCACTAGAACCACCTCCTTAAGACATGGATTCTTCTGTGGCATTTCACGATGTGCCACAGGAAGCATACAGGCAAAAGATAAACACTATAAATCAGAGCTATGTTATTGTTGACATTGTCAGTAAACAAAGTTATTAATTATACATGTACTGGGAGAGCTGAAGAAAAATTATTTGCCCAAAGGAGAAAGGAATGGCAAAATTATATTTTAAAAATTCTCCCTAAAGCATCACACAGAGCTTATATAAATCATTAGAATTTAGTGAAATGTGTGTTCCATAGCACTGACTCAACTCCCTGAACTATGAGCTGCTATAAACTCACCTCAAAAGAGATTTTCAGTACAGAAAACTGGCATATTTTAAATTGTTCTTCCAGTCTCTTTGGCTCTTCACTGTGCACAAAGCCTCCCTCAGCATCCCAAAACCCCCCTGTGGGCCAGCAAACATCGGCGGCAGCATCCCTGTCACAGCACCATGGAATGGGATGGGTGGAAGGGATCTCAAATTCCATCCAGCTCCAATCCCTCAGAGCCCTGGCCCTGGACACCTCCAGGGGTGGGGCAGGCACAGCTTCTCTGGGCAGCCTGTGCCAGGGCCTCCCACCCTCCCAGGGAAGGACTGACCACAGCTCTGGGTGTGACCATCCAGCCAATTCCTGTGGTCCATCCCACAGTTCCATGTCTCTCCAGTTTAGAGACAAGGATGTCATGCAGGACAGTGTCAGATGCTTTGCACAAGGCAGATGACATCAGCTGCTCTTCTCTTACCCACCTACACTGTAACCCCATCGTAGAAGGGCCACCAAATTTGTCAGGCATGATCTGCCCCCAGTGAATCTGTGACCAATCACCTCCTTACTCTCCATGAGCCTCAGTGCAGTTCCCAGAGGGATCTGCTCCATGACCTTGCTGGGCACTGAGGTGACACTGGCCTGTTGTTCCCTGAGTCTTTCAGAAAGGATGAATTCCAACTGCACAACTGTTTCCAAAGGCTGCTAAAACTCACATCTCCTTCAAGTACAACTCCACTCTGCAACATCCCCATGGAAAAAAATACACTGTCCTGCCCAAGGGAACTGCTCCTTGTGTTTACAGATCTGGGCCCTGACTGATTAGAAGCACTTTTGGGGAAGGTTTTGCAACTTGCATGGCTACAACCATTGCAGGCAATACACTTACACTCCTTCCTAAAGAGAAATCCTTACCCAGCCTACATTCCATGTATTAGCTCACCAGGGATGGGGAGGTTCCAGTGGCCCTTTCAAGTACTGTAACTTCTGATGAACAGCAAAAATCCTTTTATTCCAATTGTATTCACAGGACAAAGTACTTTAGTGAAACTAAACCCATCTGATGGAAGTCAGAGGCACATAACCCGGGGAATGGCACTTCCAGAGCACAAGGGTGCTTGGAATTACCCTACGGGAAAGCAATTTATAGCCTCACTTGTAAAATGCTTTGTTTAACGTTACACTGAGACTATACTTAAGCTCCTAAGAATGTGAAAAAGGGAGATCACAGAAGAAATCTTTGAGTCAGCACTTGAAAATAAACAAGAGCAGCAGAGCTGCCAGAAATCAGGACTGCTTAGAAGAATAATATAAAAATACCCTTTTGCCATTTATTAACCATTAACTAGCCTGCCTTGAGCCTGGATTCCTTCTATCCAGCATCTTAGATCCTTTTCCCACTTCCTTACAGGTCTCCTTACAGCAGCCCTCAGAAAAGGGCACCTCTAAGTGTCACTGAGGAGCATAAAACAACTTTATTCCGCAGCTCACACCTGCCCCAAAGGCCTCCCCACCTCCTACAGAACAGGGTGTGCAACTCCCACTGACACCACAACCAACAAAACCCTGTTTACTCCAGGAATCAAAACTCCACAGTGATTTTCTTTTACATCATTCTCCTCACGAAGACAAACTAATTAACTGCAAGACTGCAGAGGGAATAAGCCACCACAGATAACAACCCGCCCCCTTCCCACAAATTACTGGATTGTTTCATCTCTGTAACTTTGGGATAAACTTCCCTGCCAGGGACCAGAGTTGGTATAATGAGACATCCAGTAACAGCAATAATCTGGCTCCCATTAGAGAAATCAATTATCTGGTGGGATGAGAGTCAGCTTAACGATCATAAAAATTTAACTTGAAAGAAAGTGTATGTTCACTTTATGGTTGGGGCTCTCTCTGGACGGATTTATGGAATGCCTGGTGTTCTTCAGCAGTTCCACTTTAACATCACCCTCAGTTTTCATCACGAAATTTGGTGGTGAGAAAACAGCGCAAAAGTTTCTGTTGAAATGGATCAAAAAAAAATTAAACCCCATGAATTCAAAAATTCAATGTAAGAGTTTGAGTCAACCAACTAAAATGGAAGGATGACCCTGATACACAGAGAAAAATACTTGCCATTTAGGGCACAACTCCTATAAAAAGAGCTCTCACTTAGAGGAAAGAAGGCATTTTAATGAGCTGCCTCTTTCACACATTCACATTTCTTGGAAGTCTTTAGCATGTGCAACTTAAAAATTACTACTGAATCTTTCAGCTTTTAGTTTGCAATTGAAATTCTGTCATCTCTTTTTGACAGGGAATAAAACCACTACTAAAAAACCTATAGCCTAGTTGAGATCTACTGTATCTTTGAATCTTTCCAAGTATCCAAGAGTGCTTGGAACCATGAGCCAGCTGGGCTCACCTTTCTTCTTTCAGGCATTGGCTTCAAAAGCAGTAAATCCTGTGTCGGGTATGGCCTGTTCCTAAATAAAACGTCCATTTTCAGTTTGGAGATCAGACAGACACGTCTAAATATGAAACCTGGGCAAAACCTTGCCTTTCCTGTCACTGCCTGTCTGGGCCAAAGGCACCGACAGCAACCTCAGCCTATTGTTTTAAAAGCCATTTTTGGGGAAAAAAAGTACTTCTTTCCCCAAAGCAGCAGCTGGTTGAAACCCCTGTTAATATGATCTTAATTTATTAGAAATTCTAGCCGAGAGAGAGCCCAGCTTTTACAATTCCCTCCGTTCAATATCGCTTTCGACGCTGTAGATATTTAAGACACTGCTGCTTAATTTAGGAACGTTTTCATTATCCCCAAGGATTACTCAAGAACATTTACAAGGAAAACCATTTGTGTGAATTGTATGGGTTACTGATAATTTGGTTTTGTCTTTCTTAATGGTATTTTTTATATATATATCTCACAAAGGGGTTCTTTTTGAATTCCGAGTGTGCGTCATCTTCCTGGCAGTTCTGGAGACATTACCTCCCAGTCCACATGCAATTCCATTATGGACCCTCAGCCCAAAGGATCTGTCCTCCAAGTAATAACCCCTACTCATTTTGGGCTGTTTTGCAACTGTTTTTTCAGCACCACAAAAAACTCTTTGAAAACTATGCAGCACCTCTGTAACATAAAGCAAGCCTTCCCAAATATAATCAGACTGTCCAGGGAATTACAGATGTTTTATGGAAAAGCACCTCACGATTCATGGTTGTCAAATACTCAGAAAAGACACTTCTCTAAAACAAAAGGGCTCTCCTGACACACGATCACCATCCCCAGACCACTGCGGGGTCGCTCCACACAGCTCTGGGATGGAGTCCAAGCCCAGACCTGCCACATCCCTGGTCCTTCCTGCCAGCCAGCAGGAAGTCCTGGCTGTGGGAAGAGCACGTGCTGCTGGGTCTGGATGCAGTGGGACCGTGACATTCCCAGTCAGGGGTGATCAAAGAGCGGGATCGATGCCAGGGGGACACATCCCATGCCAGCACCTCCGGAGCAGGTACACCCATTTCCAGTTCCTCACCCCAGCCTGCCAGGGGGTGGATATGCCTGGAGAGCTGGACATCCCTCACTCATCCCTCTGGAGCCCAGTTTAAACCAGAACACAGCTGTTGTTCCAATGGGTGCCCAGTCTGGGGCCTCCACACCCCACGGACCAGGGGATGGTCCATACACGGGTCACACATCACCCCTGTCCTCATCACCAGCTTCCATGGATCATCCTTGGCCACAGGAATTACACTGTGATCACATGCACAGCACAAGGCACCGACAGCAGCTCTCTCTGCTCTACCCTGACCCCAGGAAAGGTGGGAAAACCATCCCAGCCCTGGGCTTCCCAGTGTTTTTCCCCCTTGGACACGGCAGCACAGCAGAGATGAGGGCTTGGCAAGGCTCCCTGAGCTTCTCCCACAACAGCTTTCAGTGCTCCCTGACACCACCACTGAATGTTAAACACTTGCACTGCTACCAGGGAATGAATCCTCCCTCAGATTCCAGCACAGCTCATTCATGAGTTTCAGAAATACAATTAAACAATTTTTTGTGCTTCTATGAAGAACTGTGGCAAGCTCTCTTCAGCAAGTTTTACTGTCCTGTGGTTCTGAAATATGGCAAGAACTGGATAAATGTTTCTCCTGGTCTTTGAAAAACATCAAGACAGACAAAAAAAAAATTTACAACAGTTCAACTACAGAAGAAGATTTAGCCACTGAGCAGGAACTGAGAGGTTCTGCTGAGCCCAAGTCCTGTGGGCAACAGAAATCAGATCCCACAGTCTTTGAACACACAACTGTGATTTTTGCATCGTGCAAAGAACATTTTATTTTTATAGATGTTTACATTTACTATTAAAAAACTACACATGTCCTGTAGATGGGCTCTTTTGGTGTCCAGGTAAACCTGAACAAGTGATGTAGCTTTAAAATAATGCTGCCATCTCCCTCCTACCCCATGTGTGTCTCTGAATAGGTGTTTGTGACCTTTTCACTGGCAACATCATCCTTGAATACAAATGGGACAGAGGCAGAAATTCCTCAGAAACTATCTGTATACATATTTAATTGACTTCACAAGCAAACTATAGAACCCTATAAACATTAAACTACACTTAAGAGCAGCAGCAAGGGCTGTTTGAAAGTCTTTTTGGACAACACACTGAAGTGCAAAGGTGGTCAAAATGACAGTGAGTTCAGCTTCCCCTCACCATGCTTTTGTTTCATATCACTACAGAAAAAGATCATTAATAGAAGTCTCATTACATTTTCAAGGGTAAGAAATAACTCATACAAAGCCAAGGTGTTCTTTTCTCTTCCAACAGCTTCCCCAGGCAGAGCAGTTCTGGGATAACCAGCAAGGACAACACTCTGTCCCCCGTAGGAGCCTTTGGCAGCCTCAGGTTTAGAGCAGCATCTCCTGAATCTCTAATTGGGCTGCAGCCTCTTATCAAGATACAGCTCTGAGCTTAATTAGAGCCAGAAATCGATGAAGCTCATTGAGAAGGTATGAGAAAGGTTTGGGCAATTTTCGGTGATGGTTCAAATTTCTGCCCTGGAATTGTTTCCAATAATAACAAAAGCTTAATGCAAAAATAAGAGTTACCCAGACATATTGCTCTGCTGCTGCAGGATTTAATGCTACAATTTCTGGAGCAGGGTGGCACCAGCTTTTACCAAAGGAGCTGCCACAGAGAACACTGGAAAACAACTCCAAGATTCTCCACGCTGAGGCTCTTCCTTCCGCAGCTCTTTTGGTTTCATTTTATGACCAACATTGCAATTAAGGTATTTTTTACTAGAACAAGGATTTGCCATTAGCAACAGCCTTTTCAGCTCTACTGAAAATATTTCCATTATTTCTTTTCAAAGCAAAAACCTGATAATTCTATCAAAGCACTTCTTCTGCATTTGCTTTTCCCCATACAATTTGCTCTTGCAGCACAAACAAGGCAGTGATCAGCCTATTGCCATGTGCAACCCCTGATGTACCACTATAGATACCCAAAATTAAGGTTTTCTTTTTCTGTTTTTAATTGTAATTACATTAACACAGCGAGTCATTTAAGATACACTGTCAGACACTGAATGCTGTCCTAGACAGCAAAAGCCGACTTTGTGCTACTCCAAAAACTCACTGAAAGGGAATCACATGGACAACAATAATAAAGAGCAGCTCTGCCTCCTCCCCCACAAACACAGGGATTCATTTATTTTCTAGACTTCAGACCTGCCATATCAATTTAATAAGGGGAACAAAAATGGAAATGTTTTTGGTTTATTATTTTCTGGTTCATTATCAACTGCAGTAAATATTTCAACAGAGGGAGAGAAAACTCATGATCCCCCCCCCTCCAGCACCAAGGCAGGGGCAGGAAGCCCATGCTGTGACCTGACTCCAGCCCAGCATTTGCAGCAATCCCCAGGGCACTGGGCATGGCCATCAATTTGAAATATTTCCCAGATGAAACGTGAACTCACAACCTTCCCACATTTCACTGCCGCTCCGGCGCGGCCCCGCCGCCGCTTTCGGGCTGGGCAGATTAAACACAGCGACGACCTGTTTCCCCAGCTCCTCTGTCATCACTGTCCACCCTTATCTAAGGGAAATGCTGCAGATTCTTTCATGGCTGGGGA
This sequence comes from Manacus vitellinus, assembly GCF_001715985.3. Taxonomy (NCBI): domain Eukaryota; kingdom Metazoa; phylum Chordata; class Aves; order Passeriformes; family Pipridae; genus Manacus; species Manacus vitellinus. The sequence continues at coordinate 16,526,144 of NW_021939189.1, read as the reverse complement.
CAGCAAAACACATTTTCCCAGTGCTCTCAACTCATGGCACGTGTTGTAAACAAACCTGGTCCCCAGCACGGGCGGCGAGGGAAGAGCTCTGCCAACAGCCAGGAGAGATGTCACTGCAGACACCAAATTCCTGCCTCCCCCACGGGAGGAGTGCTGCCCTGGCCTGGCCTGGGACTGGGGTGACACTGGCTTTTGGCACCCAAGGAAAATTGAGCAGGTACAAAAGTGCACACAGAGTTTATTGTTTGAGATTTGGCCCTACAGACTGTCTCAAATGTGGGATCCAGCAGCGTTCAGCTTTAGGGGGAGACTCTCTCAGCTCCAGGTCTTCCCCCACAATGTCCCGTGTTCTTTTCCATATCAAACCACTCCTCAAATGCACAGTCAAAGACTGGGTGTGTAACCAACGGGTCCATGAAACCTCCAATCACTGAATCCTACAATGGTTTGGCTTGGAGGGACCTTAAAGCCCATCTTGTCCCATCCCCTGCCACGGGCAGGGACATCTTCCACTAGACCAGGTTGCTCCAACCTGGCCTTGAACACTTCCAGGGATGGGCCAGCCAAAACTTCCCTCCAAAGTGAATGGAATTCTCTTAACTCCACCTCCCAGCTCCACAGGGTAGTAAAGAGACTGAGGACACAAATTAGTACAGTCCTCTCCTGGACTCTTTAGTACTTTTCTAGTCCAGTACTCCTTCCTAGTTAAAGTCATTTTTCTGATTCAGTCCTTCTGTTGCTGTGTGTAGGGAAATTAAATCAAATCAAATTTTTAAACCCCAACATTAGGGCAATAGAGGGCTCCTCTCACACCTTTCATTTATGACCCAGGGGTTCAACAGATGACAGAGTGAAATGCATGGCATCTTTAAGTGACACCAACAGGATCTAACTCCATTAGTTCAAGGTACCATTTATCCAGATTGAAAACGGTGCCAAATTTAACAGAAAAACCCCATGAACTCCCAGGGTGATGACTTTACACACCTGGATGCAGCTGGCAATAAGCTTTCTGCAGCCATCTCCCACGGACCCCAGTAAAACACAGGTATTTCCTGCCAGCTGAGCACAGCACAGGCCTCATGTGAGATCCCTGAGGGTACCCCACCCCTTAGGGATGGTCAGGAATTCCATCCTCACTGCCATGGAAGAATGAGTATTCCAGCAACCAGCCCAAGGCAGCTTGTTGGGACCACACCAGAGACATGTGCTGCCTTCCAGGGTTTCACATCCTTGCTAAAGGACAGAGAAAAGCTGCTCTTGGAGCACAGTAACCTTTAATGAGCATTCCTTTTACTCTGGTACAATTTAACCTTACAATTGCATAAAGCAAGTTGTTTCAGGTTGGAAAATTCAGTCAATCTGTCCCTGGCACTGCTGGGAAATCTCAGGGAAGAGACACCCCAGGACCTTCTTTTCACTTTCACTGCCCCAACGCTGCCAAGCAATGGCACCTTCCCCAGCCCTCAGCACAGAGTCCCACTGAAATGTTCACAGAAGGGAGAATGGATTGGCTGCCTTGGCACAGCCCCAAATGTGCTGCTGAAATCTCCCAACAAAAAACCCAGGGGCTTCAAGGAGAGAGGCAGAAAAATAGGAGAGACAAGGGAATTAGTACCCAAAAAATGGATTTCTTGTCTGAAATTCTGCCAGACTAATTTCCAAGAATGGCAGAAGGAGCTTAAATTAAGCAAAATCATGCTGTTATTAGGTATAAGAGATGACAATTTCTCTAGTCCAGAAGGAAATGATACAGTGATCAGATAACAGTTACTCAAGCCATTCAACCCTTCACCAAAGTACAGTAATGCAGAAATACAATTACTCCCCACAGTGACCTCTCAAAGGAAAGGAGAATTAAGATTACAACTGAGAAGTAAAATCAGAAATGCCACTATCTAAAATGCATTCTGTAGCATCTTTAATATATTATAACACTTAAGCATGAAAGGATTTTCTTTCTAGTGCCAGGTATGGAACAAAAACTCAGCACAGAAGAACTGGCAGAACATATTCTCAATCTTTACAACCAACTGAGGAAATCCTTTACATTAGCTCAGATAAGGAGCAAAAGAGCTCTCTCCAGCTCACTTTCATCCCCCAGTGACCTGTCTGGATGTCCTACACTGAGGCCATAATCTCACTCTTATCCATGACTTGCTTAATTGCATCGTATCATTAATGTTATTAATTGCTGCCACTGCCCATAAAACACAAAGCCAATTCTGTAAAATACAGAGGCTGGAACTGAATTAAACCCAGCCCATGGTGGGGTGTGAAACCATCAGCAAGTTCTCTTAAGCCTCAAGCATGTGAGTACTTCTAAGAGCACCAAATCCTTATTTTTTGGCCAAGACATAAGGTAAGAAAACACGGGGGGTTTTCTGCATGACCAGAATTTGTTGGCTTTCTTTTTGGTCCCAGAGGTTTTATCTCTATGTAAGCCTTTATTCATGGTTGTTCAGTGATTCAATTTATCCCCTCAGAGCAACGCTGTAGCACCAGAATCCTGGTAAAACAAGTCAGTTAAGCTCTTACAAGGACCCTGCACACACAAACCCCTTGTGCATGCCATGAAACTTCACCTGAAGAATTTTAAACCCTTATTAAAATCCAGTTAATAAAAATAATTTCCTCACAGAATGTAAGAAAGGCCAAGAAGGCAAACTTCCATCTGTATTTTTCCCCATCCCTTACCAAGTCTACTTTCTTTGCTTACCAAGTCTGCTTTATTTTTTGTTTTTTTAAAGTAAGATGTTTTAAAGACAGCATTATCAATATTTCAGTGCTGTTTCTGGTAAGAACAGCTTGCAAAAGTAAGCAGAACAGTTATACACACAATAAACCAGCACATTACTAAATATCTCAGCTTTTATCTTCTGTCAAGCTCCTTGAAAACAACAGTATATTTAAGGATTATCAAAAATACATTATATATGTCCTTTCCAAAGACAACCTACATTGTGGTACTACAGGTCAGCTTCCAGATGTGATCAGCCACGCTGTGGTCTTTGTCCTCCTTTAATAAGTGCATGACATTTGGTATTATATAAGCACATAGAGCAGCTTTGAACCATGCTCAAGTTGTGTTATACAATATTTGACTATTTATGGAACTGTAAGCAGTCTGAATAACAAATCAAAATAACACACCAACATTTACAACAGGACTGGAGGGTGGTTCCTCATCGTGGGTTGGGTTTTGTTTATTTTTTAATGGGGCACCAAACCCTGCCAGGGTTAAACAGGGTCTGTACCAGAGCCCAGGACTCCTGAGGGAAGTCTCCAGGAGAAGTGCTGTCCCTGGCAATGAGGTCTCTGCCCTACCTTGCACCGTGAGCTCTGCCTGGGCCGCCGCCGTGTCGTTGCCGCTCTCAGCGATGCAGGTGAAGGTCCCGGCGTCCCCCTCGCCCACGTCCCGGATCTCCAGGGAGCCCCCGGCCAGCAGCTGGAACCGCCCGGACCTGGGACACAGACACACAGGTGACTCCACGGACACCCCCTCCACAGGGCACTCCTGGGTGCCAGGTGCACAAAACCACCTCACAGGGAGCATTTTTAATTACACCGTCAAGTTCCAACCTCGGCTTCACGTTGCCAATGAAGTTCAACCCCATCAATTCCACAAGAGCAGCTCATCTTTTTTGCACTTGCGGCTTCAGTTGTTCTTAATTAAATGTGAGCCGAGGTATTTAGTCAAGAGCAGCCAGGACTGGAGAAAAATGAAGTATCATAACCACATCATTAAAAAAAATGCATTTTGCAGATGCAGCTGGAATGACTTATTGCTGAAAGCTGAGTGAATATAACATGACAGACTTTACAGCACAAGGAACAGTAATGCACATTAGACAATGTATAGTAATTGAATTTTTGCGAAAAGAAAAGCCATTTCTGTAAGATGAAATATTGCAGAAAAAGATACAGGTTAAAAAAAACACAATTCAAAATATAAATTCATCAGGTGACAAAGTGTCTGTACAGAACTTCTCCCTCTGACTTGTGAAGGGGGGGGGAAGAGTTTCTCATTCAATCCTTATAAGCATCTGCTGTTGATGCTAAATGTAGGAGACAAATGTGGCATTTGATCTCAGTGCAGCACCCTCAGCCTCCAGCCACATCTGACCATCACTGCCCTTTACACCACACCACAGATTTGTTCAAGCCTTCCAAGATCCTTCAACACTCCAAGTTTCCACAGTAAAATGCCAAGAGCAAAATGCCAAAAGACCCCAAGCCAAGACACAAATCGTGCCTGGATGCTGACCCAGAACCTTTCTTAATTCCAGTTGGAAGAGCCTACTTGGGGCCTCCTGCCTGGCATCCTTGAGCCACAGCTTGTGGGCAGGAAGGGATTGAATTCTGCCAAAATAGGAACTAAAAATACATTACCACAATTAATTTTGGTCCCTACAGAGAGTGGCCAGTGTGCAAAAACCAACCTTGTTGAAATTCCTAGAATTATGTTGGTAGGACCAATCCTCACCTGCTTGGAAAAGGAAATTGTTGGGACACAAAGATTTTGGCTCATCTCACTAATTACCACATAAATATTGATTTATGATACTTCCATAACTGCTGATCAAATGCCTGATTCAATGCATTTAAAAGCAGAGCAAACAAAACCATTACTGGAATTAAGTGAGAGGAGCCAGACTTAAAAGCATCCAGAGATGTCCCTATCCAGGTATTCCATAAGGAAAGCCATCCCATTCTCATGAGTAACAGAAGGACCACAAAAGGGTTGGTTTGGAAGAAGTGCAGAGAATTTGAGTGAAGATATGAGTTTAAAAAACATATGAAGAGCTTCCCAGATGCTGAGAATGTCACTGAGGCTTCTGTGTGTGGGAACAGACAGAGTGAGGCTGCACTAAAACCAGGCCTAAAGAAAAACACAGGAGTGAGACAAACCTGGGCCTTGACACATCCACACAGGAAGTTTTCTACCTTCTTTTATCATGGAAAACACCTGCTTTGATTATTTGTTTGTCAGTTTTGGCGAATTAATGTGAGTAGCAAAGAAGGTGCTGAGGGCTGGGCTGAAACCTGGGAGGACTGAAGCCAACAGGGACATGTGCTGGATGTGCCAGGGACAGCCGGGACACAGGCAGGGAGGGAGCTGAGCCTGTCAAGTCCCAAAGGAATGGTAAAAGGCTATTGGAATAACCTCATGGATAACAGGATTCTGAGGATATCAGTGCCTTTTTCAGGATATCCACCACTGTTACCCATCCCAAAGCTACCTGGGCCTTAGGCTGCTCCTTCTCCCACTGCCAGCCTCTGGAAAAGTAACATCTCCATGGTGAGGCACCAGACTGCTGTGGTTATGAACCAGTAGTTAAGACATTGCTATAACTATTAAAAATTAGTGGTGTTGCCACTTAGGTAACAAAAGTTTGTCAGAGGGGATCTCACAAACCACCTGTGACCCAGTGGTGTTTCCATGGATTCTCCTTTTGGCAAGGAACAGGGTTATACAGTGCTCAGCCATCACTATGGTGTGCCATGTTTATGCTCTCTGGGATTATTTTCCTCAAGAAAACCCAGAGTTGAGCCCAATCTACCAACACATGATCCATTACAAATTCAATGGGAGAAAACAAACTCCTCAGTGATTCCCTGTGTGTGCATTAGCTGTGGAAAAATCCTGGGCTTAAATGAAAACTGCCTTTGCAATAAAGTAAAAACATCTTAATTTTGTAAGGACAATGAAGCATTTCCACAAAAGAGTGAAGAAATCAGATTTCAGGCACTGGAGACAAAGAATCAGCCTAATATAAAAGTGATAACATAATTTGAAGTGTCATTAAAAACAACAAAGATTGATCATTCATATGTCAGGGAAGAGGAAAATCAAATTCCAGCCTTTCACATGCATTCCATACATCCCTCACTCACATACCCCTAATACACAATTACTGAGCTGCTCTGGATGCCTCACTCACAGGCTTTTTGTGTTTCATTATCACAAAATACAGTGAGTCTTTATTAATTTACTGTAGTCAAACTGCCAGTTATACCCTCAGGTTTGGGCTTTTTCCCCCCCTCTTTTAAATTACTATTCCCAAAACATCTTATAATCTATTTGCTGTCTTGGTAAAGTACAGCAGATAAAATTAGACAGTAAATTAGATTATTTTGTGGAATCTACTACCAGAAAAATCTCCATAATTACTCTGCTATGTTTAACCTTTCCTGAGCTGGGCGAGTGTAATTCACTTCGTCCCAATCACTCTGAGAGCCCTGCAAACAGTAATTGTGTAATAATTAAAATATCACACATTCCTGGGAAGCACTGAGGAAGAAAAAACCTGGAATATGGATGTGATCACACAAGTAGAGGCAGCAGCAGCATAAAATGAACGTGGCACACGAGACCTCAGCTGTGCCACCTCCTCGCTGTGGGGAATTATCACCTGCACAACCCCATTTGCTGCAGGGTTTTTACAATGACATGAAGCTCTGCTGAACTGAAGAGCCCCAACCCACTGCAGAGTTTGCTCCACTTCAACAGCCTTGTTAAAGTGTTACAGCTCCAGCCCTTCCAATGGTTTAATTTTGGGTGCACCCTCTCACCTGCTGCAGCTTTTTAAAGAATTTGTGGCACCTGCATTTGTACTTTCCCCCCACAGAAGTGTCCCAGTATAAATCAAGGTACACCACAGAGATGGTGGAGCACATCCTGATCCACACATGGGCAAGTTTTCAAAGTAGATCCTCTTCCAAACTTTTCAGACTCTTGCCTGTGTCCCAAGCTCTGAAACCCCCCCCTGGCAGCCACCTGAAACTTCACTTTCCAAGTTCAGAATTGTCAAAAGCACGAAGTGACTCTACCTTTGCTGAAGAACAGACCCTCCCACAGCAGGATCCTTGCCCAGACCAGATATTTAAACAAAATTTAAATTTTATGAAAGGGCTTTTCTAAAATTTTTAAGGAAGGCTCAAAGCTGGCTCAAGTCTGAAAAACTCTAACCAGTAGAGACCATTTCCATCCCAGCCCTGTGTGTCAGATAATACTGACACTACAGCAGATCTCACTTCAGGAAGTTCTGCATAAAGGACCCAAGATTTATTCCAATATTTACATGAATTCCTATTTTGGCAAGAAACAGAGATCTCCCTGTCCCTTCCTTCCACCTCACTCAGCATTCTCTACATCCCTGGCAGAGATATTGCTCATTCCGAGTTTATGGAGGAAATCCAGCTGGAAAAGCAGGATGGATATTCCCACTGCTGAACCACATGGATAACGGGGAGGGCTCCACTGAGGTACCAGCATTACAGACCCACGAGCCCAGCACTCCCTGCCAGGGGTTAGACACGAGTCCAGGGGCTTCCTTCAGATTCTGAAGCTCGAATTTGGAGCTAAATCTCAACCTGGAACAGGGTTTGGCCTTTTCCTTTCCTTACAATCAATGGAGTTTTGAGAAAATTCCAATCTATCAAGGTTACCAGCTGGACTGGTGAGCCAGTTCCGTGGAAGGCTGTCAGCACAAGTCCAGCACCTTCCCAGTGCCTGTTATTGGGTCTGATTTTCCACCCTGTGCTATTTTCTCTCTGGAATTGTGCACACAGCAAGGGAGGTCTCAGAGGAGCAGCCCAAAACAGCAACACCTTGAGCAGGGCACAGGGCTGGGGGGAGCACTGAGACCCTTCCTCCCAACACTCCCTTGCTCTTCAGCTCTGAGGAACCAGAACTTCCCCAGGTCCCAGGTGAAACTCGGGTCATTCACACTCTTTGATGGACTTCTTTATGAAGAGCCAAAAAGTCAGTGGTCCAGCAATTACATTTCTTTAAAATCTTCAAGTCAGCAAGTTCTGAATGGACTCCTTGAAGTTCTAAGAGCTTTACTACAATGAAAACTCTGAGCACTGTGTTCACTTCAGTTTCTCACCCAGCACTCAAAGCTTCCTTCTCTTCCACTCTAATTAATTTGGGAAATATTTTATCACAGCAAACTAATTTCACAATATATTGCATTACAGGCTGGCTGTCAGAACAACTGCCAAGACTGTCATCATTCAAGTTTACTCACATTTATCCATTAACATAAATCTTATTGCAGTCTTCAACAAATAATTCATCACATTTAATCACCTTCCCTTCTTTTCAGGTCTTATAACACGTAGTTAATTCCAAAGCCCCACCACTCTCAAACCTTAAAAATAATCTGTTTTTCCCAGAAATGCAAGCTCCTACCCATATTCTCCTTAGCAATGCAGCCTGAAAGGTAAACATTTAATTCTCCTTTAGATTAATTACCACAGTTAGGACAAAAGTCAAAACAAGGTTGTGTGTTAAATCATTTCACGAGGGGTCAAAATTAGGGACATACCTGCCCAAAACATCCAAATTTTGTTTCCTACATAGAGACATGTGTCAATATATATGTATATACCTACATATATGTATGTTAATGTCTGGTCTGGGTGTATGTCTAAACAAAACCCATCATTTCAGAGCTTTTCCCAGAGAGAAGGTACATTAAAACCTGCCCAGATAAAAAGGATCAGTTTTTACTTTGGCTACAGAAAAGCCATGCTAAGAAAACTCGTACTTTTATCACAAAAGAGGATTTCAGTACAAATTAAATGTGATTTAATTTGTAATTACATTAACAGACCATGCATAACAAGCTAAGGTAGCTATTTAGCAGCAGTAACTGCAGGCTTTGCTCCAACAAAGAATCTTAATTCTGGAGATTTTCCAGTTATTCTATTCAAACAAATAATACAATGGCTGTTGGGGTAAATGGAGTTTAAGAACTCTTTGTTTTCTGCTGGTTGAATCTCTTCCTGTTAAGCCACAGTCACCAGTGTCAGACTTAGGAGCTTTGGCACACTTTAGGGAACAATGAAGGAATCTTATTCCTACAGAGGGGAAAAAGATGAAATTCCCTCCTTTATCCACCTTAAAAGTAAAGTCTGTGGTGAGCACACATTTCACTGACAAAGAAAAAAAAAAAAGCTTAGTGTTGCAAGAAGAAAAAAGAATTAAAAAGTCAACTGGAACCTGTTCTTGTAACAAAGGGCCATAATACTAAAAAACACTTAATATTCTGGAAAATCAGGTCAGACCTGGTTCAAATTGTGTGCACATAAAGATCAAGTATATTTAGTCATGTTATGCCTCAGCCCTCCAAAACAATTTCTCACTCTGAATTCTGAGAATTGAAAATCCCTGTGCAGCCCTCAGGAGTCATCACAGGCAACCTCACAGAAGAGCTCTTAAGGGAATTCCAGCACTGTACTCAGGTGAGGGTTGGAAAATCTGGGCTCTGTATTTCCAAAACCCAGGAGAAAATAAAAGGAGAGCTCTCTGGTAGGTGAGCTTTAACCTCCCTGTGCACTGAACATGCCATAAACCCAGAGCAGGATGGGGTGGGGGGCAGCAAAAATTCATAAAGGTGTGACACGACACCACTTTACACACAAGGAAAACAAATTAAGCTCTTACCAGGCACGTTTATCCTGACATTTCATCCCACTGGGCTGTGCAGCTCTGAGGAGCCTGCAGCAGCCTCCAAAGGCAAGTGATTTCTTACATTTATGACGAGAAAGGCTCTAAATCCTGGGCCATCAGCCTGACACGGCACCAGCTCTCAGGGCACTGAGCTGTTGGTCACCCCAGGGCTCCCCCCAGCCACGACAGCTCAAATTACGAGCCCCGGGACCTTTTTAATTTAAGAGTTGCCAAAAAAAGAGATATATTATATCACTGCTGCTGCAGAGACTCGTGCCCTGCTCTGGCTGCTTTCTGCGGCAGCCACGCCACAATTTCCCTCTCCTTGTTCCACGATTAACCTGGGGCTCCGTTAATCTCCCCGCTGGCTTTGGGGGACACGGAGAACATTCAAGTGCCTGGTTGTAATCTCCTGGTTCTGGTAAGTACGTTCATTAGAGGCACAAAAATGGTCTTGATAAGATTTGTTCTGCTTTTTTCATATAGATTTTCCACCACATTATTTTGAGTGAATACACCAGCAATGACAATGTGTTTTCACTGGATGCATTTCTGAAAGTCCACACTGTTTTTTTAATCATGTCTAACATTTTAATACTCTATTTTCATGAGAAATCATGTAATTGTGCTTTAAACATTTATCCTTAAACTCCCGTGGAACATTTTGACACATAATGGACATTTTCACTGCAGAAAGTCAGTGCAGGGCTTCACACACATAATACACCAACACAAAGTTGTCTTTGTTTTCCTGCAGAGTCCTTATTCCCTTAATTGCTTCTTTTATTCCAGTGGCAACCTAAAGGTAATACATTCTTAATAACCTTCCTGCTTTAAGTAAGATTTCTTGGTTTCAGATGGCTGCAAAAAAAAAGTACTGTGAGACTGTTCCACAAATCTCCTGAACTACATCCCTTGTCCCAGCACAGCCCTCCAGCACTTGGGAACCAGCTTCTTCCCCTCTGGTTTAAAATTCAGTACAAAGGAAGGTGGGCACTAATCCAAACCCCTACTCTGCTGTGAGATAAAGGTAAGGATGTCAGCCACCACTCACCCTTCTGTGAGGAGCTCTTCCTCATTTCTTGTCCACCTGATGGAGGGAGTTGGGAATCCCGTGGCGACGCAGGGGAACAGGGCGCTCTGCCCGCTCAGCCTGGACAGGGCCGACGGCTGCCTCAGGAACGTCAGGGGCTGCGGCTCCTCGGGCTCTGCAAAGGTGTTGGACACGACAGAACACCAATAAAAGCCCCCACCAAAACACAAGGAGCCAAAGAAAACCACAAATGAAACCTCCCATTCCTGTCCTGCATCTCCCCAGGATCCCATCACCACCCCACCCACAGTCTCTGCTGGAGCCTCTCCCAGCCTTGTTACCATTTCTTCCAGACATCCCCACCTTTGGGATTCTCACTCTTCCAACTCCCTGGGAAACTGTTTCAGCTCAAAGCTACAGCCCTGAAACTGGAACTTGCACCAGCGGGCAGAGATTTAGTGAAGAAAGGTTCAGGTCTGGGTTTGTCCAGCCAGCCTTGGGAGATCCCCTGGCTCCATCAGGGAGCTACTGAGGAAGTGCTTTTACATGCTGGAAAATGAAATTACTGCAGCAGAAAGTCATCCTAAGTGGAATAAAACAACCAGCTAATGTGCACACAAGTAACACAAGCTTTACATCCCACCAGTTTTCCATCCTTATGAAAGCGGGAATCCTCTGAATTAGTTTTGCACTGAGTTGGGATGGAGAGGGATTTGTTTCTTTTTTCCCTCCACCTTAAGAACAAGCACAAGCCAAGTGCACATTTCCTCAGTGTGTTACTACAGTTTGTACCCTCTGTGTCTACCCTGAACCAGAGCAAACGAGCTGTACCCACAAGGTACAGCTTTGGGCTGAGTTAGTTACTCCCACTGCTCACACTGCACTAACTGCTGCACTCAGTACTCAGATGTGTGTTTGAAGGTGTGATGACAGCAAAGCTCCAGAACTAGACAAGCCCTCAAATTATTTTTGGCCACCTAAATAGGGCAGACTCTTCTGCACCTCCTCTGCTTCTGCTCTCTGAAGCACCTTCTGTGTCTCATCACACTCAGACGTGGCTGTGTCTCACTCGGGCCCGATGTGATACTCGCAGGCATTTCTGAGAGTTGTTGTTTTGCTGTTCTTCAGCTCAAAATACTAAAAATAGCACAGGAATGTTCACAGCCCCGAGCTCAGGGCACACACGTGCTCCAAGGTACAGCCTGAGGAGGCTGCCAGGGATCTGAGGAACAGAACGGGTGGAAATCCCGTCTCAGAGCCATCCAAGGCAGGGGCAGACAAGCTTTGAGCAGTCCTGGATCTCACCATCTGTTTGGGGCCCACACAGGAATCATTGCCCACATTCCCTGTGAGCAGGAACTGCTCTGCCTGCTCCAGGAACAGGGATACACCAATCCTTACAGGAGGAGAGGAGCTGGGACCGTTCACCACAGACACAGCCCATCATTGCTCTGGGCTCCCAGAACGGACTTCAGCTCCCAGGTGAGTGCAAACTGCATCCAAAAATCAAGTGGGTTTTTTTTCCCCTTGTATTCCTATGTTTGAAAGTACCTGCTATTAACCAGTAGAGCTCAGAAATGTACCCTCCTGCTCAGTGACAGCCTGGTATAAGAAAAAGTAGAACATTTAAGAAGCAGAACATCGTCCATGGATGTAAATCCAAGTGTGTGTTGTGTGTATTTCAAAGACTGGGAAGCAGAGCAGTGGGGTCACTGTCAGGCACATATCAGATAACAATTTAAAAAGGGAATAAACTGAATAAAGAACAGATTAATTCAAATCCTTCTTTCAAATACATCTCAGACCAAACAATCAATTATGGGGCCAATCAAGATTAAGGGAGCTTTCTCTTCAACAGCTTAATCCCACTTTTTAAAAAAAGCCTGCTGGGAGGGATTTCACAAAACTTCACTATTGATACATTCAGATTCATGACCAAGCAAAGAAACAGCATCATTTGTATTCCCTAACAGAATTCTATTTAATCATCTTCAGCAAAGCATTAAAAAAGCAAGTAAACCATATCTAGAGCCAAAAGAATCCAAAAGATCAATGCAATATGGAAGTTTATCAAGTAATCTCCAATTGCCAAAAATCAGAGAAGTCTTAAGCACTTGAAGGGCTGCAGAAACACAAAGGCAATCTAAACTACAATAATTCAATTAAGTACCTTTTCCCAAAGTGCTGTTCTTCAAAACCTGTATCCTTAGTTGAAGGAGAAAGGGCTTTGCTTTGGAAAGGCCTCAAATTCCTACTTCAACCATGATTCATTTCCAAACCTGGCAAACACCCTGATTTCAAAAGAGAGCTGCAGTTGGAAAACTGGGGTATTCTACAGAAATTTCAGCCTTTTAGGTAGAAAAGTGCCACAGTCACAAGCAACAGAACTGTTCATTGGAAGGGATCCCTGAAGGTGCCACCACCTGCTGCCCACACCAGGTCAGGCCAACCATGACATCGCCCAGCCTAACCCTGGAGGCCTCCAGGATGGAAATTCAGCAACTCCTCCAGCAGTTCTCCAGGCAGGAACAACTGAATCAGAATTCCAACATGAAGATGAATTCAGAGGAGACAGCTTTGGAAACAATTAGGAAACCCCATACAAAACACAGCCCCTACATCCCCAGTTTGGGAATGCACAATGCACATTCCTGCCCTACTAGTAGTGACTTTTCAAACCTTTGTGTTGGAGCAGCTGGTGACACAGCTCTGTGCAAGTCACTGGGAACAGAACACACTCAGGGTACCAACACTTGACATCAGCGCTGGACTTCTGTTCTTATAAAAATATCTCAACATTTCAGCACAACAGGCATTGCTAAACCTTCCAAAATAAAGTCATCTTCCTTTGGGGAGTTGGAGAATTCCTAAAAGGGCCCATTGTTAACACAATCGGAATTTCCTGAATATTGGGACAATTAAAAGCCCCTCAGCTGAAGCATCCCGAGAGTGAGGGACTAAGCACCAATTTCTTTGGGAAAATTCAGCAGGAGTTGAAACACGGGATTCAACCTGAGAAACTCAGAAATCCCCACATGTTTATACTCAAAGAAACAGCAGATTCCCCCTTTGCATCATGTCACAGTGGAAGTAAGTGCAGGACTCCTGAAAACAGGGACTTTAGAAAACAATCTATCCCTGAAATCCCTTAAAAGCTGAACATTTCAGTGTGGCAAGAAGGCACAGGAGAGTCTCCAGCCCTTCCCCAACCCCTGCAGAGAGCTCAGAGCCCGCAGAGGCAGAAGGAGCCCCGTGTCCCAGCACGCCCGCGGGTACCTGGCAGGACTGTGAGCTCGGCCTCGTCGCTGTACTTGGGGCCGGCAGAGCCCTCCAGGAGGCAGCGGTACAGCCCCCGGTCGCTGTCGGAGGCGTTGCTGATCACCAGGGCCCCGCTGGGCAACTGCAGCACCCGCTGGTCCAGCGGCACCGGCTGCCGGTCCTGCTCCCACCGCACGAACGGGGCCAGGTCGGCGTTGGCGTCGCAGCTCAGCACGGCACTGCCGCCCCGGGGCACCGCCGTGGGCTCCGGCTGGCTCGTGAACCTGGGCAGGCCTGCACGGGAGTGAACAGAGGAACAAGTCAGAGGCATTCGGTGCTTCGTGATTCCTTCTTCCTTCAAAAAGGGTTAACAAACAATCCCTGGGATCAGAGGCTTCAACTGGATGTTGAAGGATGCAAAACACCCACGGACCAAAAACACTGAGTGGCTCTTCAGTGCAATGGGGCAGAAAAGGGATGGATTTTCCATCCTCTCTCCAATTCTTGAGCTTCCTACTACAATCTGTCACCATGTGCTGCTTATCAGTGACACCCTGGTGCCAAAACTCCATCTCCTCTAGTCCTCCCTGTCCATATTCACTACCTTTGATTGCCTAATAAAGTATCTAACACATGTACTTCTTAAGTTAAACGGTACTTTCTGTAATTTCCAGCTTGGATCCTTATTTGCTTTCCAAAAATCCCTCAGGGTTTCTGTGATTTCTTTTTAAGCATCCGATCTTTGCTCTCCAGTTTCTGCAGAAATCTTTGGAGAAGCAGCATCTGATGTCACATGGTCAGGTTTTGCTCACTTCAATGAAAAACTTCTTTACTTGCACAGGCTCATCTCCAACTGTTACAAACTTTCTCCCCTCTCAGAATAATACCTGGAGGCTCCTTCCACAGCTTCATTCCTCTGAAAAACTTTCTGTTTCTAGTTTCCCCTCCCACTGTATTTCAAACCAACTTCTGGTCCTTTGATCTTGACCTTGTTTTGGTATTAATTATTTTGCATCTTTGATATTTATCCATTACTTCCTCCCTCTAAGGTATTCATAGGCATAAAAATCACAACTTCTTTCTTTCAACTTTCCTCCTGCTTAATGAAGCTACAATCTTCAGTTCCTTGCCCTCATTCCCCAACGTCCTGTGCACCTTTAAAGGCACAGAATGGCAGGATAACCTGGGCAGGAAGGGGCCCAGCCACAGCAGAGTCAGCTACAAGGTCAGAGGGTTACTCAGGGAGTTGTCCAGTCAGACCCCAAATATCCCCATGGATGGAGACTGCACAGCTCTTGGACAACCTGTTCTACCACATGAGTGCCCTCACAGTGCAGAACTTCCTCCTAAATCCAGTCAGAACCTCTTTTGCTTCCATGCCCCCTCCTGTCCCACCATGCCCCACTGGCAGAACGACACATTGAGAACAAACATCCATGGAAATATTACAAAACTGAAAACACCTTCCCAAATCACTGAGCCATCTCAGTGGCTCTCTGCACACCGTCAGGTTACAATTAATCCCAGAACCCACCAACTCACCTTCTTTTCCCTTAAATCCTCCATCCCTCTGTCCCAACCCAGCACAATCCCAAGGATATCCCTGGACCTGCCTGACTTTGCACACTGTGCTAAGAAGTTCCACCCCTGGAGCATTATTTAACTCCTCCTGTGAGAGCCTCGAGGCCACAGCAACAGTACCAGTGTCTCCTGCACGTGCCACACTTGCTCATTTTGCAGGTAAATACGTTGTTTTACAGCTCCATGGCTGATCAGGCCGTTAAGCAGGGTCTTCTAAACCCTGGTCTCTGAGGCATCTTTCAGGAAATCTCCTTTTTGATAGAACCCATTAAAAGTCATAATTACCTCCAATTCTTACCTATCTCAATATTCTCCTTTATTAAGACACCTGCACATTAAGGCAATTCCTTGCCCAGCCTGGAAGGGGGTCCTGGATCTCCTCCTTTTGCCAGGGGAGCCCCTGAGCTCTGTTTTCACCTCCCTTCTTTGCTCCACAAACCACCACTTGTACAATGACCTCACTGGCAACTAAAAGCACAGGTGAGGATGTTCCTGGGGGATTAAAGCCCTGCAATTTTTTAACATCAAGCTCAAATATGCCTTAATTTAACCTCCTCACAAGTACTATTCACTTCCTGGACAAGACAGGCTTTGTGCATTCTGTTGTGTGCAGGTGCTCCATTGAGGCTGAATAAGCTGTATTTAAGATGGTTTCATTACTCACCAGCAATGAAATTACAGTTCATTTTCCAGGTCATCCTAAACGCCACTAAAACCTTTATTTCATCATAGTCCTGTGTGTTTTTAAAATATACATTTTAAACTAGGCTATAATTTTGTCCTAAAGAGTAATTTTCTCTTATTCTACAATTATTGGCAATTTGCACTGCTTAAAAGCCTCCACTGTGGAGGAGGAGTCTTTGCTTTAGCCAACACACAACCACAAAACAATAATGATGGATTACAAAAGGCACTCCAAATACAGGCCTTAATTACTATTAATTCAGAGACCTGTTTATAAATACAGGAGCAGGTCCCAGAGCGTGTGCCAGAGTGCAGGCACACCTCCTGCAGCAGAACACAACCAGAAAATACTCTTCCCTCTCCCAGTCCAGGACCTTGCCATTACAGACCTGCTCTTTTCCTCTTCAAATATCAATTAACAGCTTCTAAGTCTGAATTTCCATAACTTCCTATAATCTTTTTTGACTGCATTACCACGTAAGCCAATTCAGTCTTTCGATTTACACTAGAAACACATTCAAAACTATTGTAAAAAATAACTTTTTAAAAAGTTGGTGCCTTTTTTCTCAATAGTTTCTATTTCCCAAACACTTCAACCAACAAGATTAAGCAAGAAGATGTAATGACAGAATCCCAGAATGGTTTGGGTTGGGAGGGACCTTAAAGCTCATCCAGTCCCACCCCTTGCCATGAACAGGGACACCTTCCACTATCCCAGGTTGATCCACAATCCATCCAACTAGCCTTGGACATTTCCAGGGATGGAAGGTACACTCCTAATGAGGGAGCAGCCCCCACTCCTCACCCACACATTGCAGGGCAATCAGTTGAAGGCATCATCCCATCTTTTGGCAAATGAATGCAATGATAAATGACACTTTGGGGTTCTGATATTAAAGACAATTTTTGGTGTTTGTACACACGTTAATCATTCTGTGTCAGCTCACATACATTATGTATCGATTTCAGGACACCAAAGGAAAATACTACTGACCCAGCAGAACACAGGTTAATAAACTCAATTTAGGAGGGATGATTTTCCTTTTGGAATGTTCTCTAAACACAGACAGGAGAACACATAAGCAACAGTGTGACTCTCACAGCACACAAGGGAATGAGATGCATCACAGACTCCACACTTTCTGCCAGGACAATGCAAATGGGAGGGAGGGGGGAAGCCAACTCTGTCCCTATTTTCTCCTTTCCTTTTGTCTCTCCCCTCCTCTCATCAAAGCCCAGAGCTATGGCAGGAATGTGAATGAACAATCTATTAATGCAAATGTGGTGCATTCAATCAGCATTCCCAGTCTAAGCCTTACTGAGATTTGTGGCCCATTGTCTCCATTTCTGAAAAAGATGTGCCTAGAAGAGCAATAATTCCCATGCTCCTGGAAAACACAGATGGTTAAAATTCTGGCTGTCGTCTGCTGCCGTCAATGGAGCCAGTATTTCATCTCCTGCAGTTTGCACAAGTGGAGGAATTCACTGCCCTGATGCCAATCCAGCCCAGCAGCCTCTGTGACTGTGGCCAGTGCCAATCACTTCCAAGGAGACTGAAAGAAGAAAACCTTCCATAATCAACAACTACTAAATAACTCACAAGAGTGCTGTAACCAAGTTCAGAGTCCTGCCTTCCCTCTAAATCCCATCAGCAGCCACTAGAAATGCTTCATTTGATTTAACATGGATGCTGCTGCCACACACACATTTAAACCCCTTGAGAATCCTACCAACCTTTTGGGATCAGTCCTGCCAAACCAACACTGCTAAAGAGAAATAAGAAAAAGAGCACAGGTTCCTCGTCCTTAAGGAACAAAAAGCTGCAGAGGAATCCCCTCCTCTCTGTGGACCTTTCCTACGTGGTCACAAGGTTTTTCATCATGTGAGTCTCTTCTACTGCCCCTGCATAGACTGGAATTTAAGAGAACACTTTGTATAAGCATTAAACAGCTCTAAACACACACCCATTACATGTTTGTGCAATTAACTGCTTCCCAAGGCTGGTTTCAGGCCTTTTTTGTGACATCTCGATGTGCTCAACAAATGTTTTCCCTGTCACTCCCCTGGTAATTTCTAATGCAATATGGAAAAAGCAAAGCACGGGAGCAGCCGACAGGTTTTCCAAACTCCTTTCCTCCTGTACCCCAGCTGTGAAAATCCTCTGATGTCCAACATTACTCTCACACTTTTCTCATCATTCACCCAAGTCTGAACTAACTCCAGCAGCCCATCTCCCAGCACTCCCACCCTCCAAGTTAAACTGGTCTGTCAGTGATCCCACAAACCGCTCCCAATTTTAAGACACTTTAATTTCTCCCCATCCCTGTCTGCCTAAGCAAATTTGAGCTCATGACAAATCCAGAGCTATTAGTCCCTTATCCAAACAGCCTCTGGGGAAGTGTGAAGATTTCAGGCACACAAGAGAACAGAAACACGATTCCCTATTGTTAGGATGGCTCCAACATCTGTTATCCCTCAGCAACGCGGCGGATCACAAAGATGCTGCATATTTTGTTAGTGCATCAGCTTCTCACCCCAACCCTGTTAAAAAATTAATAAGTCCAGCCATCTGTGGACACTTCATTAAATTATCACAGCTCCTTCTCCCCAGCATTATTCAGCATCATTTGCTGGAGTGGCAGAGGTGTGAAACGGCTTAAAATACACTCTGTTAATAGGACATATTTCATGAATCTCAGCAGCAAATGGATCAGACTTTGTAATTACAAAACACTCCTGGAGAGCACAAGTCCAGCACTACCTGAATTAGGGTGAGACCAGATGCTTCCAGTCCTTTCCACAAACACCAACTAGCACACCATTCTCCCCCCTTGCTTAGGCAATCCAGACAGGAGAGAACAAAACCTGGCCCAAAATCCAGGCAGGAGAGCTCTGGGCAGGAGATGGCTCTTAAAATCCAGGCAGGAGACAGAGGGCAAGAGTATTCTTACATGGATTATAACGTGGAGAGAAGAAAACCTACCCAAAGTCCTTGTTGGCTAAACAAAAGCAGGAGGTATGTGGAACACACAGCACGAATGAGAAATTTCAGTACAAGAGCAGAATCCTGACCCTGTTACACACAGCCCTGGCAGCATGAACACCACGGCACACACTGGTTTATAAAGGTATCCCTTGGCCAGAATTAGGGAGAGCAAAAGGGAGAGGACACATCAGTGAGACACACAGACATATGTACCTACACATGTACAATAATGCACAGAGTGACCTGGTGGGACCTCAGAGCTGCTTTGAACCAGCACCTGAACTCCACATCTCCCCAAGTCCCTTCCCAGCTCAATTATCCAACGACATGATGATCTAGAGAAGCTGCACAGAAAACTGTGGAGAGATACAACAAAACACTGCACAGAATACTGTGCAAAGAGGAGCAGAATTAAACGTGTCAAAACAAGTTTCTAACAGGGAAACTTGGAGCAAAATTGACCATGCCCTGGAGCACCGGGTTGGATTACAAGAATGTGAGGTTCGGATCAGCCCCTCTCAGACTTGGGTCTGAGCTCTGCCACAGAGCCACAAACTAAAAGCAAGACTAAGACAGAATCACACAATGAATAGTTTGTGTTGGGAGGGACCTTAAAAGCTAGCCCATTCCACCCCCTGCCATGGGCAGGGACATCTTCCCCTATCCCAGGTTGCTCCAAGCCCCATCCATCCTGGCCTTGGACACTTCCAGGGATGGGGCCAGCCACAGCTTCTCTGGGCAACCTGTGCCAGGGCCTCCCCACCCTCACAGGGAAGGATTCCTTCTCAATATCTACCATACATTCAAAAACTTTAAAAGGTGTTTGGACTAGGAAGACACATCAGAACATCCTGACGTTCTGCCTGGCAAAACAATCAAATGCCAGTTCTATCCAGGTGATATCCAGAAGAGATCACTAAATTCTTCCAGGAATGAAATGGGAGCAAGAAAAATGACTGAAGGAAGATTTTCAAGAACAGAGGTCACTGATGACAACCACAATTACAAGAAAAGTAACAGGGGGATGTCAGTCATGGCACATGGTCAGGCTCAAGAAGTGCTGCAAGGAATGGTGCAGGAGCACAGAAAAAACAGCTCTGCCAAGAGAGTAGGGGAAACAGTACCACTGAAAGTGGAGACAGGACTTGCAGTTAAAGGGGCCAAACAGAAAAGCTCCAACAGCAGCAGGAAAAGCTGCAGTGCCCACAATGAATTTGAACTCCACAGACTCTGAGAAACACACGAAGAAATCCTAATGCCACGAGAAATGAACTGAGGGCATGCAAACTATGGAGTCATTTATTTGCTACTGCTGAAGATCATTCTAATAGTGAGGCCAATGAAGAAACCCTGTGGGATTTCAGGAGAAGCCCTGGAGATAAGGCACACAGATTGCCTCATCATTTAAGGAACTTCAGGTCTTCATCAATAGACTGCCTAAAAATAAAAACCCTACAGGCTCACAATTACTCTTTTTAAAACAAAATCGAGAGCCATAACAAAAGAAGAATAAGATCCAAGTGTTGTGGTGAAAGAAAAGAGCTTGACAGGTTAAATAATTTTAGACCCAGGCGAGGCTATCAATTACGGAAGCTCATGTGAACAAGCCATTCAAAGAAGATTAATGCACAGAGAGGACTGTCAGGATAAATTTATCAAGGAACTGGAAGAAAGGAAAGATCTGAAAAACTTTTGCAGGCAACTCTATAGACAGTGACAAAGACAGCTGGTACCTGACAACAGGCATTTAGAGACAGGAAATAACCTCAACAATTTCTCTGAGAAATACTCGGAGCGCGTGAACAGCAACGAAACCCCGCAAAAATCAAGTGCTCGAAGGCTGACGGGACAGGAGACGGGAACACAAAGCAGAAAGAACTTCTACAGACACAAACATGCAGCTGACACAGATGTCTGAAGACAACAGGGGTGTGTGGCAGAATAAAGGAGGAGCGCTAAAAGGCGTAGAAGGAGCAAATCATCCGACAAGACTGCGGCTCAGAGGAGGGATCCAGAGGGGAGTAGCTCAGGTGGGACTGTCACACTGCCGCTGGAATCAGCTGCTGGCAGGGGAGCTCATCCCATCAGGGAGTTTTTTTAAAGCTTTCTCCATATTGAAGCCTTTCTTTGCTTCATTTTAATCTGTTCAGTTAAAGAGCAGAGTTGACTGTGTTTTAAGCCAGGACTGACCTCAGAAGCTGTTGGAGAAGGAAGACAACACCTTTCCAGAAACCTGGAAATTATCTAGAGACATTTCCCCATATTCCCCCTGAAATAGGGGGTTATAGATGCAAGTGGACAGGGGCTGTAGGGGGTTTAATAATTTTTAACATCTTTATTTCTCGTATATTTATGTGAATGGTGACACACATTCGATGCTTTTAAAGATGTTACTGAGAACTAACCTCATGAATTCAACCACAAGTTTCATAACTTAATTTTTTCCTTATTAACAATAATTTCCCTCTGTGAAAATTATTTTAATGACCTTAAACAATTATTCAATTATTCAAGACTTCCTTTTGAATTTTAATTATGGAAAGATAAAGAATTAATCATAGACACACTTCTGCCTCGATCCTTCTTACCCTCCCTGCTTCTGTGTCCCCTTTCACTTGGGAGGGGGTGACACTACAGGTTGTTATCATTTTCAAACACCATATTCAGTCCATCAAAAGCCTGAACAATGTCAGCATAAAGACTCTTCACTGTGACACTCAATAAAGCTGAAATATGTTGCTGGATCCCGTGCTGGGACAGGCAGGGAGCGAAGAACACAGGCTGCAGATGTAACCACCACCTGCCTGACAGGCTGGGATTTCGGGAGCAATCTCTGCACAAACCTGTCAAACAGAATCCCAAAAGGGATTGCTGGTGCTGACATGGAGAGATAAATAAGGGAAAATACGGATTTGAGTGAAAATATTAACACAGGAGGAAAGTTCAGCCAAGTTTCCTGTTCGGGGTGTTGCTGCACCATCGACATGGTCTCACTTTGTTCTCGTGTCTCACCATCCAGAGTCAGCCCAGGGGACAGCAGAGATTTGGCACCAAAGCTCCTTCCACAGAATTCATGTTCTCCACAGATTAACTCCATTGCCTTCCATATTTTCCAAAGCAAAGGTCAAGATCTAAGTGTACACTGCAAAGAGCTTCCACTTCTTGTGATTTACAGTAAGTTTGCATTACTGTAAGTCATCACAAAGACAATTCTGTTGATCAAATGCACACAGGATCCTCTCTCTGCTCATTACAAGACTTGCATTGCACTGAATTTGAATTTCATTCTAGAAAGCACCTATTAGTTTGCTTTTCTCTGAGCAGTACTGTTACATCATAAATAAAGCAGAAAGCTCAGGCACGAGTGCTACAGATCTCCCTGTGCCCCCTGTCCTGCAGCTTCAGCAGAGGATTTGTCACCCTCCACCGAGCACAAATGAGCTTTAACTGGCTCACTGACCCACAGAATTAGGGACAGGGATAGTATTAGTCAGAATAGGTTGTTTGATTTTGTTTGATATCAGGTGGCATAAACTTTAAATACAAACGCTTAAGAAAACCTGCATTTTTCAATAGAAACTAGATTTAATATCATTCAACTGGGAAATTAAGAGTCTCTCCACCTCAGCTGTAACTTGGTCATTAGACATCAATGAGGAGTTTCCAAACAAGCAGGTCCCACTCCCCTGCTGGGGGCTGTCCCCCACCATCCCAGCGATACGTTCCACCCCGGACAATCCCACAGGCGGAGGCTTCGGATGGGGCAGGAGGCTCTGAACTAAATCAGAGCTCCATGTGCTGCTCTCAGGGGCTGGTGGAGAGAACACAGCACTCTAAAAACAAGGATAAATTGACTGGAGAGACAAGGACTTGAAACCAGGCTCGAGGAACCACATGAAGCAATTCCTGGCGTGCACACCACAGATATACAGGAGATGGACCAACTGCTGCCCAAGGGGCAAGAGACCCTGGATCAGAGCAACACTCTTCCTCTCCAGAGTCCAGATGCCCTGCTGATCCCTCCAACACTTTCAGATCATGCAGGAAACAGATTTAGTTTGTTACATTTCTTCCAATTCACTTTTCAAGAGTTATTTCGGCCACACACAAATCTCGAATCCTGTCCTGCCATACCCCATAAAAAGAACTGAATTCATCCAAATTCTGACAGAAACACTGCACCCTGAGCCTCCAACACCACGGGAGGGGTCCAGGAGTCCTTCCAGAGCAGAGTAAAACATCAACATTGTTTTGTTTTGCTGTTTCTTTGAGTTTTGTTGAAACAGAAGAGCAAAGGACACAGCTGATCCACCAGAAGCCTCTCACAGGCAAACCTTCCCAGGCTGCACAGCCAGGAAGTGAAGGCTCAGTATCACCAATGACCTCAATCACTTTGGTTCTCACCTCCCACAGTTACTACTCAAGAAAAGGGTAAGTAAATGACAAAGCCTACTAATGCATTTTTCTAACCTGGGACTGAAAATCGTAAGTTCTGAACCCGAACCTTTGCCTTCAGTCCAAGCACTAACACAGACCAGTCCAAAGGTTCACAGAGATATTCTTTTTTCCCTACTTGAACTGGACAAATGTGGATTGTAAGAATTGAAAATGACACATAAGGTAGAACATTTATTATCTTAAATGTCTAAACTCTCACACTTTCAGTAACAGCTGACAGAACCTGTACAAACTGCAGCTGTGTTAAAACCAGCTTTCCCATTTACCTGTCATGAAGAAATGCATTTTGATCTGAGCCAATTGAGGGAAAATGCAGATGCTTTTTTCCACAAAAAAATGTATTTGTGCAAGGAAAATTTATCACCCGTGTCACTTACTGGTTAAGTGCTCTTAAGTACCCTCCTCTAAAGTATCTCTGCTCTTAGGTTTTTCCAATTCCAAGGTACAGAATGTTCTTTATTCATGAAGATCTGATCAAGAGCATATCTTTTCCCCTCGCTCTTACAGGAAATGTGCAATATTGGGTAAAAATGTGCTGTTATTTCCCACCTAATCACATCTCCGAGGAGCTGGGACTGTTTGTCTCACCCTTCAGGGAGGGCACAGACACACACAGAGCCCAGGAAGAAATAAAACACTGTTCAGTTGTGACCATTCAAAGTTTGGCAACCACAACCCATCTGTGACCCTGTGCTCTGCAAGCTCAGGTCCATCCAGATCCTGCTCTCTCTCCCACCAGCTGTGCTCAGGGAATGTCCTGGATAATCACCTCTTGGCCACAGCTTTACCTGCTGCTTGTCATCCAAAGACAGGCAGTATCCACTCTGTAATGGATATGAATTATTTATCTCTACCTGCCCTCCTCATTTACAGCATCTAGGCACATTATAAAAAGCAATATTCTAATTCAATTTAGTGGAGAGAAATTCTTTATTGGCCCACTGAGAAAAGGGCAAACCTGCAGATCTTCTGGAGATGGTGTAATGAGCTGCAATAACAGCAGGATGAGGCACCTGCATCTCCTGGCTCTGGCTCAGTTAACTCCTCCCAGCTCTTCTAGTCAGCAATTTGGAAGCCCAAAGCTGGACACATGCAAATAAACCTTGGAAAGGCAAGGCAACCAGCTAAAAACCAGAGTAATTTCTCAGGTGAAGCTCATTCCCTAGAGCTGATGCATCAAAATCCCACTGGCCAAGCCCAGCTCAGGGGCTGGACCCTCATCCCTGCAGGGTCTGTGCTGACCTTTGGAGACTGGAGTTCACACACAAACACACTCTGGAGGTTTCCAATGACCCATTTTAGAGTCTGACACTACGTGGCAGGAGCATCTCGTAACAGAGGTGATTTACCTGTATTTTTTCTAAGAGGAATTACAAAATTAAGGTTTGGAAAATAACGTTTTTATTAACATTTAATTGAGAAAGGAGATTACTTGGCTGAGGTAGGAGAAAAAAAGTCCTAAGTTATCCCCAAGGGCTTTCAGAATTAAACTTGGACACACCTGAAGTCAGTACCAAGGCAGGGACAGCTGCCTTGTCACAATTCAGCAAGTGGCACTTAAAGCTCAAAGCCAAGAATTATCAAATGCAAAGACAAGTGGAAGAAGAGGAAGAAAACCAGCTGGACTGATTTGGGGGAAAAAGATGACAAGAGGTAAAACAAATAATTTAGTGAACAGTTAAATGGATATATAGAGCCAAAAAATCCGTATGAACAAACTCAGTGTCCCAGTAATGCTTCCAAACTTCCAGATCCTTGTGTATCTGTTCTCTCAATAAAAGCTTTAGGAAAGCTTCAACCAAACCATAGTAAATAGTGACTGGGGAAAATCATCTTGGGAATGTTTTTCAGCTCATATCATTGTACTTTTTATTAAAATACACATAAATTTATTCTTTCCAAGATGAATTACAGTCACAATTGCCCAAAACTTTGTAAATGCATTTTTAATCCATGTTTTGCAAGAGCTATCCCAACCCTTCACCCTTCTTAGGATCTAACTGGCACTTAAGTATCAAAGACAGATTTGCATTTCAAAAGCCAATTAAGAAAACACACTGTACCAAGGCACTGATTAAAGGGCTGTGGCTTTACATAAATTAGGCAATTTCTTTGACTTTCCCTAGTTTGAACCCATTGCAACAATGAGGAAATCCTGCTCATTATAGGGACTGTCTGACCATCACACCTCCCTCCCTCCCCTGCCCTAAGAAACAGGTGATGACAACCTCATCCTTCATTTGCTGGCAGGAGCCAAACTGGGGAAGCCCACACTTAGTGGGAAAGAGAGAGATGTGTCCTGAAACTGCTGATCATTAAAGAAAGCTAACACATTTCCTGCTGTTTGCAGCTCCTAAAAATCAAAGATTTACTCCTGGAAGTCTGGTAGAACAGCAAACACCTCACAACTGAGGAGCAGTAGCACACAAATCCAAGATACAGACTAATTCAAGTGCTGAATTCCAGTGTTCTTTCACAATGTGGTATTTTATCGTATCTCTGACTTGTTTTTTAAATCTAAAGAAGGCAAAGATCAGTTTCTTTAGGAGTCTCAGCTGCCACAGAAACTCTGATTTCTCACCCCTCCAAAAACCCAAAGGGTGAAGGCTTCTCATGGATTATCATGCACAGAAAAGGTTCTTAAAAAGCACATTGGTGACCTGCCACCATCCCTTCCCTGCCCACACACCTCCACAGCACTGCCAAAAGCAGACACTGGGTAAGAACCCAAGACAGTCTGTCTGTAACAACTCCTTCAGCCCCTGCCTGAGCACTCCACTTGTGTTTGGGCTTGTTTTTCCCACAGTGGGTCCCTGAGCCCCTCTGTCACCTCACAGCCCCTGCACCATCAGTCACCCTACAGCTGCAGTTTCCAACATCCAAACCTTTTAGATCCATCAGGTTAGGATATACAGAAAGCCCTTTCAATAATCTGAGGAGCTTATCTCAGTGTAGCACCTGTCAGCCCTTCCTGCAGGACTCAGGAATTGCTCAGCACCATCCACTGGCTCCTGGGGAAAACAGTGCAGTTCTGAGCCTAAACACTCCAACCCTGTATCCCTTCATTTCTCTGATGAAACACAACATATTTTTACTGGATTTCCCTTGCCCTGGCCCAAGTGACTCACCAGAACTGTCCTTTTCAGGCAGTGAAGTTATTTAATGAGTAAGAAGCTGTTCAAACATGCAACCCACGTTTCACACTATTCCCTTTTAAAGGGATGAGGTGCAGCACCACACACACACACAGCACAGGAACCCAAGATACCACTGCTCCATTAAGAGGGGAATTACCTCCCTCCCACTGGAATTCTGAGGCCAAGGAGAGATCTTACTATGAGAACTATCCCCACACTCACCACAGCCCAGAGCTTCCAATTAAAACCAAGAGGGCGGGAAGGAATATTAAAAACCACTGTTAAAACTGAGGGATTCAAATGAGGACCAGAAAACCAAAACAATTAAACCAGAATTTAAATATTCCATCACTTAGTCCAAAGCCTTCAGCAACCAAACCACCCTTCTTCCCCCAAGTACAGGACTGAACTCAGGGTAGTCTGGCACAGCTCTTGGCACTTGGCCGGGTTGGTAAATAGGATTTCACACCCTTCACACCCTTCACACCCCACATCTGACCAAGCTTTTGGAGCAGCAGCAGGAGGTTGCGGAGTGCAGCCAGAGGATGCTCTGGGGCAGGTTTCTGATGGACAGGATGGCATAAGGCAATACAGAACACGTGTCACAAGCATTTCCTCTAGTCCTGGACAAGGGAAGTACAGTTTTTATTGCAGGGAACTGATCGATAATCTCATAACGCAGCTGTCAGGCCAACGGGAGTCAAAGGGGCAACTTGTTCTGTTATGGTGAAGATCCATATTGCCTTGGGTTACACTGTATTTGTTGTGTTTTCTAGCAAAGATTTTTTTGAAAACAAAACTCACCACAACTGCCGTGTTGTTTGTTGTGGGTTTTTTTTTTCCCAAGGACTAAAAGGCTCTCAAAGATTCCATCATTTTAGAAATGTCCAATTAAAACAGCACCTTCTCCGTGGACACCGCGAAATGGAACTGGAGATTCGGAAGGCATTTTGGCTTTACCTTCATTTTTAACCCCATTAACCTCACCTAATGATCACACAGAGCAGGCTGATGACAGAGGCAGGAGGCTGAAGGAGCTCATGTGGAAAGCAGCAGAATTAATCCCGACAGCAGCCATGCAGGGAGGTGGGAATTGCTGAGAGAAGTGTGTGAGAACTGCTTTTATTGTCCTCATTGCCAAGAAGCTCAGAAACATATTCCTCATTTAGAGACTCTCCAAGTCACTCCTTCAAGGTATAAAAACCCCATTTCTTTTGTTTCTGACGCTGCTGATGTTTCCCAACAACGTTACAAGCCACGGTAATGGAAACAACACCAGAATATAAACGATGGGAAGCAGCAGCTCTGGGAGATGCCAGAGCCCCAGTCAGGAAAAATTCATTACCTTGAGACATTTATTAAGCAAAACAAAAAAAAAAACTGTTT
Source organism: Manacus vitellinus (assembly GCF_001715985.3). Classification (NCBI taxonomy): domain Eukaryota; kingdom Metazoa; phylum Chordata; class Aves; order Passeriformes; family Pipridae; genus Manacus; species Manacus vitellinus. Next base: position 16,498,158 of record NW_021939189.1, on the reverse strand, counting down.
GAAAAAGGCTGGCAAACATCATTAGAGAAACAAAGGAGAACTGCTTCATAGGCTTTTTCTTAGTTACAGCCCTTTATTTACCTTTTCTTTTTGGTTGGATTTGAAGTCTCACTCTTACTCAGGAATTGCAAGTTATGCTGTTTACAAGGCACACACAGTCTGACACTCCCAAGTCCTGAGATATAAGCAAATGACTGAAAATAGGCACTTTCCATAGCCATAATCTTTACTTTTATGTGCAAACTTCACTCCTTTACTGCTTTCTACCTCCTAAATAAAAGCTGTCACCAGTCAAGTCTAAAGGTTACTCCAAACACCAAGGCTGAGGTTATGACTTGGCCTTTTTAATGGAAAACTTGAAGCATTTGGTTGGTTGTTACTTTTCAAACTTCCTTGTTCACAGCTGACGCTCAAGGAACAGAAAAACACAACCCCAGCCCTCCTTTATCTGTCTTCAGGCCTTTCCCTACCTGTCTCCCAGTCCTGTCAGGATTGCACACCTGCCATGAGGAGCTTCCCAAATGTTTTACAACAGAGAGCAGAGAAAACATGTAAGTAGAAGAAGTTATTTTAAGGTTGTTTATACATAAAGAAAGCAAAACCCTGCTTTTTCCACCCTTCTAAGCTGTGGTAAATATTCATTTTGATTACAGGCACTCGATACTTTCCTTAATCCATTTGTTCCTTCCCTGATCCTCAGCATTTCCTGAGAAACCCCTCCCCTCATTGAGGTGCTTTGAGGAACACAAAACACGCCAACTTCCAGCTCGGAAATGAGATGCACAGTCCCACCTTCCCTGATAACTGATAAAACCATCATTTCTTTTGTTGGAAAGCGCTTTCCTCTTTTCCAAGGGCAGAGCACCATTTCCAGCCACACTTGCAGAGCAGAGCCTTACCTGCCACGGTGAGCTTGGCCGTCCTGCTGACGATGGTGCCCAGGCTGTCCACGGTGGCCACGCACTGGTAATGGCCCTCGTCGGGCTTGTTGTGCTTGGAGTGCACCACAGAGCTGATCAGCAGGGAGCCGTCGGGCAGCAGCTGCCGCCGGTCGTCCGACACCAGGTTGAGGAAGGTCCCGTCCTTCTTCCACTCGATCCGGGGCGCGGGGTCGCAGTGGGCCGAGCAGTTCATCACCACGGCGGCCCCCCGCACCGCCAGCACGTCCCGCGGCTCCTCCAGGAAGTAAAACGGAGTGAAGGTTCTCACCAGGGACCCTGGAAAACGCACACCACGCCGGTTTGGGGTTAGCTTGCCACGTCTCCGAACAGAAAATGCACCCTCCTCCCAGGATCCCACGATGAGCACGAGAGCCGTCGCTGCTCGCAACACCCTCTCCCCAAACATATTAACGATACCTCGGGCTGTGGGACAGCGTTTTCTGCTCTGACTATTTACACAGTGGACTCGCACATTCCAAGAAATTTTCATCCCTAAAACATGTTTTCCTGCTCACATGGCAACTCTTGTGTACTCTTGAGGCTCTGCTCTCAGCCTTTTTGGGGTGGGTGCCATTCACAGCAGTGCAGTCGTTCGGTTTGCGTAGCAAAGATTAGGAATCACCAAGAATAATCCAGGCCTCAGGAGAACGAGTCTCCAGTTCTGAGCTTAACACATCTTGAAAGTGCCATAAAGCATTTTTTTTACTCCCATTCCCGTCCAGGATAAACATGATTACTTTTCCATTTTAAGTATTCCCAAAAGAGTTCTATAATTAACATCTACTTTGCATTAAGAAGTGAATTTTAATTACTGTCTTTCTGGTGTATTTGGTCAAGCAGAAAGACTGGCTGCCAATATCACTTCGACTTGTCTTAGCTTAATCATCCAGAGAAAATAGAAGACAAATTCTTCCAGGGAAGAACAGTTTTCCACATAGCATAATGCTGGAGTGAGAGAAAATGGAGTCTTTTGGTTTTTAAAGCCAAGCTTAGAAATAGCATCAAGGCTATACTCATCTCAAAACCATTTAATCTTCCACAGTATGGTTGATAAAGAAACACTGAATTATGTTACAACCACCTTAAAGACAATTCTGCATTTAATAACAAGATTTGTTTCATTAAGTCACAGAATAATTCTGGATTTGGAGGAAAAGTACAACTCTGGAGGCGACCTTTCCTTGCAAACAAAGCCTGTTCTGCAGCACTGCAGCTTCTTCAAATGCCTGGTTGTTTGTGGGCTTTCTAAAATCGGATTTACCTTCTAAAATGACCTTAATTAACAAATTGATACGATTCCCTCTGTCGCTGAACTACGCAGTGTCTCTGGTCTCCAAAGAGCCTCCAGCTTCCCCAGGGAGGGACTCCAGCCTTCCTGCACTTCCTCCAGCCCATTGTCCCTGCTACTCAGAATTCACGGGAACTCGGAGATAAGGCAGGAGTGGTGTGAAAGAAACAACAGATAAGTTATGCTTTTGTAGCTGATATCATTCACATACTCCTTTATCTTCAGGAATTCAAAGAGGAAATAAGGGAAAAAAATCTAGAAATACTGACATTTCCCTAGTGACAGTGTCAGTCTTGGGCTGGAGACCTGTTAGGTTGGGATCCAAATCCTTGAGATTTGTCTTTCCTAGACACAAAAAACCCCAACCCCAAAAAACCAAATATGCACAACAAAAAATCCAAAACAAACCACAGAATTTCTAGGAGCTGCTCACATTACTCTGGTTTGTACAATCACACCTGGGTGTGGATGTTCTCGAGTCCCTCTCTCTGCAATCCTGAGTTTCAGTTCTCATACACCAAATGGCAGAGAAAAAACAAGAGTCATGAGCAGCAGGAAAATCTTTAACCTGTTTATCACTATAATCTCTTCCAGTGCCTCAGAAACCTAAAGGTCCTTTCTAAAATAAAAGATTCATCTCTACACCCCTGGGTTTTCCAAGGGAAGGATTCCACCCAAGCTACTGACCATTTTTCCTGTCTCGATTACAAGATTCTGTAAGTTTTTCCCAATATAGATCCAGATCCCTATGAGAACAAAATACACTCTTTGGAGCTTTGTTTTCCTCTGGCTTTCCAAATAAACTCATGAAGCCTTCGAAAGGGTGATGGCAGCCTTTTGTTTGCCCTGCCTCTGGTGCAGGTTGGAGCAGATCAAATCCACTGATGGGGTAAGATCCTCCTTGCCCTGGGAGCAACAAGGTGCCCAAGGAGAGAGCACTGCAGGGTAGAGAATGTCAAGAGAGAGCACATCAAGAAGGAAGAGCAGCACAGAAGGGATTAGAGACCTTGAGGAAGAATGGGAAGCACGTTCTCAGCCGGGTTTCACAGGTCACATGAACTCCTGCCAAGAGCCCTGTGAAGACACAGCACAACCTGTTTCATCCCAGGACACTACTGAGCTCCTGCACAGAAAGTAGAGGGTAAAAAATGTGAAGGGTTGGTAAGTAGCTGTGTCCCATCTTGAAGGGATTTAACCCAGAACTGAGCCCTTTCCAGCCCCAGTCTCTGAGGATTTGCAGTTCAAGGTCAGGGCACTGTGGACACCCCCTCTCACCCAGCTGAGCTCAGCCCCCTGTGTACCCCAATCCAGGCCAAGAGTTTGTACAGACTGGACCTTAATAAAGTTCTATTTCTGCCCACAAGCCCTTTCTCCCACTCCACCAACCCGTGGATTACTCAGTTCGATGACCCCACATTATCTGGGACAGAATGGGTGTATTTTGAGCAGGGAGGTCTCCTCTTTCCATGCCCTTCCCTTGGCAGGTGTACATACCCAGGCATGTGCACACCACTGCCTTGCTGGTGTTAATACTGGCCCAGAAGTTTAGAGATAAGCCACACAAGTTTATCTTCCTGCCTAGAAACAGGAACAGTTACATCTCACTCATTCCCAGAAGGTTTGGGTTTTTTCCCCCCCAAAGACAGTGGCAGGGACCCAGCTGTGCCCAAACACGAGGGAGTGACCCGGCACAGACAAGATCAGGCACAGCCATGGTGTCATTTCACACGTCCTGGAAGCTGCCCAGCCCTCCCCTCACCCTCCCACACCCAGCTGGGTTCAGCACTGCCGACCGACTCCATCGATCCGTGATCCCCTCACTGCCACAATCCCTCCAGCCTGTTCTCGGAAGCTGCTGTAAGGCCTCTCCTTTCCCATTTAATGTTTGACTAGCTGATTATTCCTGCCTAATTCTACTAACTTGCACTTGGCACCTCCAAATTTTTCCTCCTTCCAAAAAAAGTTTACCAGTTTTGAACTCTGACCTCGTCCTCCCTTTTCCAACTTTCAAGCGGTGTGAAAATGTAACAGATAGAGCTTCCCCTGTCAGCCAGGCTGGGAGTGAGGGACAGCTCATACAGGTTTCCTCAGAACACACAAATGCAAAATCCCCACAAAGCAGCTTTGGACATCAACAACAGAAGGACGTGGAGCTGCTGGAGCGAGTCCAGAGGAGCTGCTCCAAGGGTTGGAGCCCCTCTGCTCTGGAGCCAGGCTGGGAGAGCTGGGGGGGTTCACCTGGAAAAGAGAAGGTTCCAGGCAGACCTGAGAGCCCCTTCCAGTCCCCTTTAGAGGGGCTCCAAGAGAGCTGGAGAGGGACTTGGGACAAGGGATGGAGGGACAGAAGAAGGGGCAATGGCTTCCCACTGTTGGAGGGCAGGGATAGATGGGATACTGGGAAGGAATTGTTGGCTGTGAGGGTGGTGAGGCACAGGTTGCCCAGAGAAGCTGTGGCTGCCCATTTCTGGAAGTGTTCAAGGCCAGGCTGGACAGGGCTTGGAGCAACCTGCTCCAGTGGAAAGTGTCCCTGCCCATGGCAGGGGGTGGAACTGGGTGAACTTCCAGGTCCCTTCCAACCCAAACCATTCCAGGATTCTGTGACTCTAAGCTAGGGGGAAAAAAAAAACTTGTTCACTCCCCCCTCAATTTTTCCAGGAATTGAAGCCAAGTTGATTATATGCATACATCCCTACCTCCTCCTATTTAAAACACTTTGGGGGTTTTCTAGTCTTCTTTCTAGCTCCTCAAATCCTCATAATTAACCACCAGTTCTGATACTGCTTCAGCCAAGACAACTCCCATCCCCCAGAACTGATCTGACAACATCCAGCAATGAAGTACTTCCAGCCCTTCCTGCACCACCTTTAGTGCAGAGTAACATCTTTACATCTTTGAAAGGCTTCAGGCGAGGAAATGTCTAGAACAGTAAACACCAAGTGGCTGCTCAAGTGGGAAGAAGTTTCCCTTCATCATCCAGGTAATTTCTGAAAGACACCACTCCAGTACCAACCTTAAATCACTGGGATGTGTCCTTTAACAGCTGCCTGACACAAGCTCTTCAGAAATTATGGCACTTAGGAAATAACTTCAGACTGAGCCACTCTGGTCTCAGTTCCACTGAGTCCACATAAATCACCTCCACGTGTGTCCCAAGGTTTCCCTACCACCAGTGCTACAGATTCAGCCTTAACCCACTGCTCCCACCAAATTATCCCGTAGAGATGTTCTCCTGACAAGCAGCATCAGCTGCTTTCCAAGTAAAGGACTTCAACACCAGGTTTCACAGCACATTTGGAAGGAAACCACATCCCATTTTAAAGGGCCAAATGCAATAACCATCCAGAAAGAGAACAGGAAGCACAGGCAGAACTTCAGAACCCCTTTTTCCACACAGGATGATAAATTAAGGCAGCCAAACCCCTCTTTCATCAAAATGACCCGACTTTAGATTAGCAGGACACCAGGGTTGGGTTTGGAAGGAGTCAAACAGGGCTTTGATGAAGACAGATTACTTACTGTTCCTTGCTGAGGACAGATGTGGCAATAGGGGGATGACACCTGTCCTTCTAAGTTGGACTCTGAAGCAATTTAAGAACACAGATATGACCCCCTTGAAGTGTGACAAAATCCAGCTGGACCTGCAGGAACTATTAAAAAGCCCTTTTCACGTACTGCAAGTCAATGATAAAAGCTCCAAGGTCTCTTGCTGCAGGATTGCCCTTTTAAAAGGCTTTTCACCAGAATTTAATTAACGTTCCCAGTGGCCCCTGTAATCCTAAAACCACTGTGTCATGCCCTTCCTAACCCAGATCATTAAGAATTAGCCAAAGGTAGCTCAACTGGAGATGTTCCCCACACTATCCCTTGTAGGCACCAGCAAGAGCTCACAAGGAATTTGCTCTGTAGGTTTGTTCACATATTCATTGCTAAGGAGCACGTTATCTGTGTGGGCAAATTGCCACATGTGTTCAGCCCCAAGTAAAATGTAAATACACCACCTTGGTAATTTTTTTTCCCCTTGACAACACTGGAAACATCCTGCACTCCCCAATTAATCTATGATATTACAGTATACCACAGCAGAACCAATGTTAGACAGAGGTATGTTTTCTGCTTAATATTACATTTTTCCCTCCTAGAGGATAGAGGATTAATTAGATCAAATTAAACTGCATGTGACAGCAAAATACACCAGCCAACCAAACATCCTGAGGATCTGGCTCTCTATAAAAGCCAAAGCCCAACCATGGAGGGTGGCAAGTTAACCAAAAACCAAGGTCACATTTCTAAACTGTATCCCCTTAATGCTGTTTCATTTCCTTCTTTACAAAGACTCTGAAGCCACAAATTATATGAGACAAAAATTATATCACACTTAAGCATCAAGAAAAAAAAGGGAGAAGTGTAAGAGCTACCCCTGACTGCAGAGGTACAGCATAAATCCTGCTGTGCTTCCATAACTCCAGCGGCAGGCTGACAGTGGAACCTGGGAGAGCCAGTGATGTAACATTATAAGGTAAGTAATGCCTTGTATAAATTTCAACTTTCCCAGACTTAGTAGATTCCTTTCTCCTCCAGCACAAGCAGATTTCCTCCTCGGATGATTTAACACACCATAACAGAGATATTCATCAGGAGGAGTAACTCATCTCTGCCCCCGCGTCGTTGGGAACTGGGGGCTCGGAAGGGCGTTTGAGGAACGTTGTGGTGCCACAGACTCCTCCCAGCACACAGGGGAAGGGGCTGTTCTGAGATCCCCAAGGGACAGAGATCCTGGTGTGATGCTTGGAAGGAATCCTTCCCTGGGAGGGTGGGGAGGTCCTGGCACAGGTTGCCCAGAGAAGCTGTGGCTGCCCCATCCCTGGAAGTGTCCAAGGCCAGGTTGGATGGGGCTTGGAGCAACCTGGGCTAGTGGAAGGTGTCCCTGCTCATGGCAGGGGTGGAATGAGTTTTGAGGTCCCTTCCAACCCAACCCAGTCTGGGATAGTCTGATGTTACCGAGTTGAGGTTTTTGACACCATTGTACCAACAAGAAGACAAAAATGAAGACTGTTACCAATTATATCAATTACTATAACACAGAAAGGGACAATATGGTCCAAGACTTTGCCTTGGTAACTCAGGAGTACCCCAGCCTTTCAGACAGTGCTCAATAAACAAAGAACCAAGTCAAGCAAAGCAAACCATCTTTTGCAACAATGCTTTTACAGCTTTGCTTATACTTTTAGTTACCTTTCACTTGTTAAATAACAAATTATTGTTGGCTTAATCTTAACTGATCTGCCTGATTGGCCTCGGGCACAAAAATTATAATTTTTAAAAATCAGCCCATTAAAAAAGTGTGCAGAAATAGAATTAAGGAGTTTCCAACAGCTCCCAGTGTGTCTGCAGTGAATCACTGAGAGGAAGCCCCACTGCATCCACTGCAGCCACTCCCTGTGTAAGTGATACCATCTCCTCATATATTATTAAATAATGGCAAGAAAAACAAGATAATGATCAACAGCCAAATCCAAACACAGATTGTAATCTGCAGCATCAGATATCTTCAGAGATGCATTTATCTGGTGCTCAGTTCCACCGCCTCTCCAGCACCTCCAGGGACTGGACACTTCCACCTGCGTTTTGAGTGCCTGGAAGGGACTTCACAATGACAGTGCTGGTGCTGAACTGTCCCAGGTCCTGTGCCCTGCTCCCCTCAGCCAACAAGCCCCTGTGCCCCTTTACTGCAGGGAAAAGTGAAGGGGAAAAGGTGGCACCAGCCCCTCCTGAGCAGTGGAGCCACTGGAACCACTTCTCATGGTGCTCCTGTGCAAACTGTGCCACCAGGGAAATGCTCCCCATGTCCTGTCCAGATTCCCACTCTCATGGTTTCCATCTCACAAGGATTTATTCACCTGCCTTAAACCTGCACTCCACAGACAAGGAAACAGAAAACTGCCCACTGGCTGTGCTTCAGAAAAACAAGTCCTGGTGCCCTTTTTATTCCTCCTGGTGAGGAATACCACTGCGATCAAAACTGTGCATTTCTTTCAGGTTGTTCAAAAATATCCTTGGGTTTTACAGAACTCACACCCGGGAACTGCATCCCACAAACCTCTCACCTGCTGCAAGGAACATCCTTTCAAGGCCATTTTGCTTTTATAAATCAAAGGAAACAAGTCAGACCATCTAACACCAAATGTTTGAATTAAGCTAATGAAGGAGCCTCTCTGAATGTCCTCATTGCAAAATTCCTTCTCATAACCATTTCAGGAGGAGGGTTTAAAGGATTTTATCCACCTTATCCTTTTTTTTTTTTTTTGGTGGAATTACCAAAGCCATTTCTGTCATTTCAAGAAACTATCAGTTTTTAATATCAGCGCTGCTTCCTTCAAAAAGCACCTCACTCCCAGGGGACCAGAGCTCAATTATTTATTTAATTTTTAATTCTTCCAGTGACCATTTTCATTACTTTATCCAGCTGGGCTGAGAAAAGATCCCTCCAGCATTTCTCCACAAGTTGACTAGAGGGCACTGTAAAGACACCTACAAAAGGGAGAAAATGTCTTTCTGTTCCTCCCTGTGAACAATAGCACTTTGACTTTTCCCCAGAAATAGCTCCCAGATGTTGGCTACTGACAATGCTACAGTTGTTACAGCAGGTGAAGAGGAACTCCCATCTTTTCCTGGAGTAATGGATTTCCTCTCCTGGAGTTCCAGTCTTCTGAGCACCCAGGCACAGAACTTCCCTCTTCAGATACGTGAAACAAAGAGCGGCTTTCGAAGGGTTAAGAAAAAAACACAAGCCCATTTGTAAGGTGTAAAATAACCCTGCCCACAAAGCACAGAGACCCCCATCCTGCCCTGCTCACACCCTGCTTGGGTTCCAGTCAAACACCCAACTCTCCCAAGGCTCTGGGTGCTCAGATCTGAGGGAACTGGTTCCCCAAACCCTCACCAGGGTGGGACAAGGGTTTAGCTCCCTATGGAGACTCCCTGCTGGTTTGCAAACCAAGCCCAGACAATCAGGGAGCAGATTCCTTGCCTCAGACAGGGTTTGGGTTTTTTTTGCCAAACTGGCACTTCAAAAATGGTTTGGAACATAAATACAGAAAAAAATCCCCCCACATCACAACGAGAATTATTTGCTGAAGCCAATCACTCAAATATTCCCCAAGTGCAAGCACACTGCAGCACCCAAGAGCTGTGCATGGAGGGTGAAGCAACTTCTCCAACACCAGTGGGGCACCCAACAGAACAAACAGTCAGGGAATGATCTCCTTCCCCCAGGCCACCTCCTCAATGCACAGCTGCAGGGGGATCATGGAGATGCCAAGGGATGCTCCCAGGGGAAGTGGGAAGGGCAAGGGGATGCTGTAAGAAAGTGAGGGGGTGTCCAATCACAGGCAATGGTCAAAAAAGGCACACGGGAAGAAACATCGGGAGGAGGAAAGAAACCTTGGTTTCTGTGGGAAGATGAAAGTGAAAAAAGGGATGAATATGAAAAGAAAAAGATGCAAGAATCAAATGGAAAGTTGCTGAACATCAATTCCAGTGTCTTTCTGAAGACAGAGACCTCTGTTACACTTCGTGAAAGAGGAAAAAATTCCTTACAAACACCTTTAATGTTGGATCAATGGAGGAACATCTGGGGGGACCTGGAAACAGCAGAATGGCCATGTTGGATCAAGCAAAAGGAATTCCTTTCCCTCAGCCCAGTCTCCTGTCCTGTCCTGTCCCATCCCAGCAGTGCAGAGCAGATGCTGGGGAGCACCCAAAGCAGAGTCAACACCTCCCCACATTCAGCCCTGAGCACCTGCCCTGGCCACCCAGGGACAGCCCAGCCACAGGTGGGGTTTGTTCCAGCTCTGGGAGGAGAAGAACCAGGAAGCTCTGCTGGCACCTTGGAGATGCCCTGGACGGGACAGGGTCGAGAGATACAAGTTCAGCACTGGATTTGAGGGTCCCTGATTTAGGGGACTGATGTGGGAAGATCAGGATAATTGGTAAACTCTGTACACTCAGCACAGCTCACTGCACAGCCCCTTTTCCTCTCTGGTTCCCTCCCAGCCACTGTCCAGTCACACCACTGATCCACAATATATAGAAATATAATAACCTGAGCAATGTGGTAATGAGGATTTCATTGATCTTTCAGGACACTGGTGAAGAAATGAGAACAGCAGGAAGGTAAGGAAAAGATGCACATGCACACTACTATGCACATACCACAGTGTCACCAAGAAACTTATTTTAAAAGCATATTTACACTGATTTTCCTGGCCCATAAAACTCAGTATTTGTGGCAGAGTTCATTAAATGGTGTCATGGTGTAACCCTTGGAGGGTCAAAATGGGAAAAAAACCCAAACTTAGAAAATGTAAGAATGAACCTTGAGATTTAAGAAGTTGTCTTTCAGTCAAATCCCTGGGTTCTGTATCCCAGGAATATGCCCCTACATCCAACAGACACCACTCTGTGGCTGCAGGCCTTCTAATTCTTTTTGATCTATAATTACATACACCCTTCATATATGTATATAAACTTTGTCCATACACCCACCTTTGACAAGTTTGATAACACCCCTATAGTCATGTTCATCTACCTCTGGCCTCCACAACTAGTTATCTTTCAAACCTCTATTATTTTTAAGACAAGCATTTAAAAATTGTAAAAACCATCAAAAACATCAACCAGACACATCTTATTAGTGTCATCAACGAATCAGCCATATGAAAAATAATATGTAACACAGCTTACAACTCCAGAATGTTACTGCACCAGGGTTCAGGAGTATCTGGCAGATCCAGAAGTGGTAAAAATGTAGATATGTTTGCAGATGCAGAAATTAAAATCTGATACCCAGATGAGATATTAAAAAGACAAGGATAACTAGTCACAAATGAACCTTTTACCCCGTTTGGCTGGTGAGGATCAGGAACACCCAGTGTGTGCCACAGGCTCTGCCTGGCCCAGCCCTCCCTCCCCAAGGGAACATCTGCAAATCTCACTGACCCTTCATCATCAAATGCAGGGACATGATCTGGAATTAAAAAAAAAAAAATCAAAATATCCCCAAGTCTTAGTTACTGCAACTTAATTATTTCAAGTGCAGTGAACATACATGGGGTAGAGCAAATTATTGGATTTTGGTGTCTCATTGTTATATATGAAATCAAGCAGCCATACTTCAGGAAGGGAACTGCAGCCTATTAACGGGGTATTTGTATTCAAAACAGATCTGTAAGAAACCCTAATTGCACTAATCCTTTATTGTACCTTTGCAGTGGTGTTATTTTACCCAGCTGACGTTTTTCCGTGACAGATTCCTACAAAGCTGTTCCTGAGCTCTTCATAAGCCAAGGAAAGCTACAGGAAAAGGAGCAAATGCCTCAGTTTAACTCCTGATTCTCGAGGTCTGCTTTTTCCAAAGGCAGTGCACAGTTATCTCCCAGGAAAAGGGGTGAAGGGAAGCCCCAGGATAACACTGACATTCCTGCACCATCCCGGAGAGCACTGGAGTTGTCCATCTAACCTGGGTGGGGAACACAACCCCTGGGACGTTCATGGAGCACCAGCACCACGGGCTGCCCCACCTGAGCTCAGCTGGAAGGGCAGGATCACAAACCCAAAGCTTTAAGAGCCTTACACAGATTCCTGTCTCTTCCCAAATTAAGGACATGGGTTCCTGTGGCAGTGTCTGAGCACAGGCAGCACTTTCATCTCCCCTGTTCCCTGCCCTCTCCTCCCCAATTCCCAGGCTCCACTGGAGCTTTGACTGGCACAGCTTTTGCCAGAATGGAATAAAAAGCCCAACTGTGGCTTTGCAAATATATTAGCAAAAAACATTTGCAAGTATTAGCTTTGCAAATGTTTTATAGATGTGCTGTGAAAAAAAACAGATTTATCTGTTCATTTATAATACAGATGATTTCAAAGTGGGAAAGTATTTTTCAAAAGAACTTACATAAGTGTAGAAATACAAATATTGCATATATTAACTAAATTATCATATAGATATGGGTATTACACAAGTTTCTAAGACAGAAATGCTTAAGAAAAGCAAATTTGTAGGTCATCATTAGAAGGAATTTGCTTAGATTCCTTTTATCCTGATTTCCCCATAACTGTAAAAGTTCTCAGTCTCACTAAATACATAAAACTCCTGAACACTAATTTGACTAAGGAGAGCAGGAAGGGTTTAGTGCACAACTCCTCAGACCCAGCTCAGAGATGTGCTCCTTGGGAGTGTTCCTTGTGCCCACTAAAAAGGGCAAAAAGGCAAAGCCAGCACAAATGATGGGCTGTTTCAGGCTGTTCATCCAACAGATCCATTCCAAGGTGTCCATTCAGGCTGCTGCAGCCTGTCCTCCTGCCATGCATCCCTGGGAGAAGCCTGGCTCCACCTCCAGGATAACCTCCAGGAGCCCCTCCTAAAGCTGAGCTCAGGTTCACAAAGCCTGGCACTGCCAGAGCCCCAGCCAGGATGCACAGCTCTGGATGCTGCTTCCCTCTGCTGTGGCTGATCCTGGATGGAATGGCACACACCTGACACACACCTGCTTGGTGACTTGAAAGCTTCCAGGGCAAGGTTTTGCTCTGCTTGACACGGAGCAGAATTTTTCAGCTGAAACAACAATATGGAAGCAGGACCCAGAGCTGCACTGCGTGTTCATGTCAGAGAACAGTGCTCCATTCACACAGCTTCATTTCTAAGCTGTTAAACAAACAGACAGACCTGATGAAATATTAATTTGACTAATTATGGCAACAGAACCCCAGAAGGAACTAACAACTCCACCGAAACAGAGCAATACCTGTTTGCAGCACTGACAAGGCTCAGACGTGTGACAGATGGCTCCCAAAACCTGGGCAGACTGTGCTGGTTTCAGCCTTGGCTTGGGCTCTGCTGCCTTACTTTTTGAGATGCAAAGACTTACCTGGCTGGGGAGAGCCTAAGTGTGAGGTACTGAACAGGACTTGGGGGTAAACACAGGACACAGAGTATTTACAACTCAACAGTTCTTCCAATTCATAAACTGTAACCAAATCTGAAGGGTTTTCACAAGAGAAACATTCGCCTTCACCTGACAAAAAGCTCTTCAACCTGCTTGGGCAGCAGACACAAACTACCTGGCAACTTACTGCCCAAAATGACAATTTGAGATGATAATACATAATCTGGATGCAGCTCTTTGTGGAAGAGACCTCTGGAGCTCATCTGGCCCAGCCACCTCCCCAGGTAGGTCCAATTAGATCAGGTGCCTCAGGGAACTTGTGCACCAAGTTTAGGCTTCTCCAAGATGTGCAACAACAGGAGAGCAACAAGTGTGTGAGGATCTGAAGCAGGAAAGCCATGGTGAGATATGTGCCCCCAAACTGGCTTTCCATTATTTCATATCACAAAATCCCAGGATTCACTGAGGTTGGAAAAGACCTCCAAGGTCACCAAGTCCAAGCTGTGCCCGATCCCCCCCTCGTCCCCCAGCCCAGAGCACTCAGTGCCACGTCCAGTCATTCCTTGGATACATCCAGGGATGGGAACTCCACCACCTCCCTGGGCAGCCCCTTCCAATGCCCTTTCCATGAAGGAATTCCTTCTGATGTCCAACTTAAACCTCCCCTGGCACAGCCTGAAGCCGTTTCCTCTCATCCCTTGTTCCCTGGGAGCAGAGCCCAACCCAGCACCCCCAGCTCCATCCTCTTATCAGGGAGTTGCAGAGATTGAGAAGGTCCCCCCGAGCCTCCTTTTCTCCAGGTTAAGCCCCCTCAGCTCCCTCACCTGTTCCTCACAGGACTGACTCTCTGGATCCTTCACATTTCTGACATATAACCTTGAGCTTTAGTTAAACAACTACAAATTAAAAGTCCCAAAGTCACAGGAAGCAGCACAAAGCCACAAGAATGACAACATCAGGAAAGACCATTTGTGAGGAATCCAGCAGTAAAAGCTACACAAAGTGCCTGATCCATCTGTCACCACACTTGGGAACAAGGAGGAGGACACCACACAGCCACACACTTCGGGAATCCCTCACTGCGGGTGCTCCGACGGGCGAGGGGCAGGGCAGGTCTGACCCAGCACAGCACCAACAGCACCCACTGCTCATCCCAGGGCAGGTCCTTGGAGGAACCAGGGGCTGTAACACACCCTTCCCTCGTCTGGGTATGACCCCTGCACTGCCCAGCTCGCTGACACTGCCATTATGGGTTTGTTTGTGCCAGCAGTGCTGAGAGCTGTGCTGTTTGGGCACCAAGGGCAGAGCACTCGAGCCCAATGACCAGTGGAGAGCCCGAGCCATGACCTGAACCTTGACACTGAACTGTCACCTGCCACAGCGTCCTTCAGTGTCCCCAAACGTCTCTTCACATCAGTTCCTGCCTCCAGCCCAGCTCCAAAGTGCACAAGGTGATCCCAGCCCTGTCTGTGAGGATAGCCAGTGTAACTACAGGTGTGACTGCTCCCTCCAGGTCAGCAGCAATTCACCCACCCCCCCAGCGTGGGACACCAGGACCTCTCCACCCTTCCACTGCTTCTCTGTTCGTTCCCTTTAAATCCAACCTGCCAGGGCTGCCTTCCTTCTCTATTTTAGGTCCCTACCAGTGTCAGTGTGATGTTTTTGGTGCATCCTTCCCATTTGCATCCCAGTCAGTGCCTGCTGGAACAAGCTTTCTGTTTTAAATACTACACGTTGATAGAACCGCATTAAAATATAAAGCCATTTGCACAGCTCCAAAAGATGTTACAGTAAAGCTTTTCCCAGGTTCTTTCAGAACTCCTGCTGTAATTTGTCCCTTCCTGAGAAAGCCACAAGCCCTCGGAGCTGCAGGGCCCCACTGACCACCACAGACACCATCACAGAGCTAAAAATTCCTTTGGTCTCATTTTCCCTGTCCGCTCCGAGGTTTTATTTTAATAGTCTGTGCAACCTTCTCCTGAGAAACTCTCCTAACCCAAACCTACCTCAAGCACGGTATAATCACATAATTAGATTGTGGTCCCTGGTAAGTCTGCTATTAGCACTTCCAAGCCATGTTTAAGGGGATAAAAAAGCTTTATTTCAAGTAATTCACAGCGCATGATGACTATCACAAAGGGGAAGCTCTGTTTTCTAGCAGAGCAATTTACACTTTTTAAACAAAAAAGAAAAATTCCAAGAGAAAAATTGTCATATAATGTGTGGTGGGGTGGGTTTTCTGTGTGATTTTTCTTGGTGAGGGTTTTTTTGTTTAAGATCTACAAGCAGAAAGCAGAGCTGCTGAACCACCTCCTTTCAGTCATAAAAGGGGTGAAATGCAGCTTTCCAGGAGAGCCAAGCACTCATGTCACTGTCAAGCATGAAAAAGTCCCAGACAAGAGCATGTAAAATCGTTGTATTGGCTCTGTAACAGGAACATCCCCTGCTACAGATGGGATTAGGAGGGAAAGGGGGAAAACTGAGCTTGGGAACTGGTGGTCACAGAAGCAGCATCCCCGAGGTGATGCACTTGAACAGCTCAATTCCACAAACACAAATAAAACCTGAGCACGTTCACTGCGTTTCTAAATCAAAACCTGTTAAGTTGGTGTAAAACATTGTTTTTCTTGGATTTTCTGGCTTTGCCTCACTCAGTACCATGCAGGGCTGAGGTCCTCCTTCCCCTGCCACACTATTACCTTGCTTGCACATCAGAGGGAATATAAATCACAGAATATTAAGCAAAGTAAGATGCTTTGCCTTTATTTCATTAAGGTTTCTCTGCAGAGGAGATTTCTTACAGCCAATATTAATATGTAATTACTTCGCCTCCCAAAGTTTTCAAAGACATGGCTTGCATGTATAGGAGCAGTTTTTATCTTTGTAAACATGAAGTAAGAGAGAGAAGGGAACGTTATTCCCATTTATCCACACTGAGCAGTTTCAGTTGTAACAGCACCTCCTCCCAACCACAGCAACCCACGCAGGGCTTCCTCCCTGCTCCCGCTGATGATGAGAGAATTGTTAAATATTTGGCACAGGAGTTTGTGCCAAGAACAAAAACAGAGGAACCCCAACCAGGGCAGGCAGATGGGCCAGAGCTCAGTGAGCCGTGGGCTGAAGTGTGTCAGGAATCCTCCAAAATGAGATGTTATATAACAACATCAAATCTGGGCACCCAGAGTGGGTCACCTGCACTTCCCTGCCTGCACACAACGCAGGCAGCCCAAAGACAAGCACTGAAAAATCATCTTACGCTGAGTTAATACCAAGTTATTTTTATATACTCATCTATGAAAATGTGCACAGCAGCACAGCTGTGCCAAGGGATGTACTTGCTGATGTCCAAAGCAGAAACTAAGCCAGACCTATCAACGGGGCAGCTGATAAATCCCTGAGTTTTGATAAAGCAGAGATGAGATCATTTGAGACTTAACCAATAACGGCATTAGATCCACCGTGGCATTCCAATTAATTCTCCTGCTCCAGTGTCCGAGGGCTCCTCATCAATCTGCTCAGCCAGGCAGGCCCTGTGCTGGCCCAGGGCTCCTCTGGACAAAGCTCCACTTCTGGCTTGTTCTCAGTCCCATC
The DNA here is from genome assembly GCF_001715985.3 of Manacus vitellinus. Classification (NCBI taxonomy): domain Eukaryota; kingdom Metazoa; phylum Chordata; class Aves; order Passeriformes; family Pipridae; genus Manacus; species Manacus vitellinus. The sequence continues at coordinate 16,481,398 of NW_021939189.1, read as the reverse complement.
CAACCTGGGGAATGAACCTGGGCTGCACCTCAAAACCTGTTTAACAGCTAAAATAGAGAAAAAGGTAACCTTGGATCCCAGTGCCACCTATTCCAAATTGGTAATCCAGGCCAACTATTTTTACCACAAGGTATTTAATCAGTGATCTTGAGAACAACAATTATCTGGAGATAGTGGAGAATCTGGGGCTGCACTGCAGGACACAGGATGGAAAAAGACACGGAGTACAGAAGGACACTGTAATGAGGACTCTGTCTGGAACATGTGAGAAAAGCAAGGTCCTACAGCCACAACAAACTGTCACAAGTTCCTTCTGCACCAAAACCAACTGCCTGAAGGGTTGGGGCTGCAACCCCCCCTCCCCACAACCCCAAAGCCCAGCAGAGGCCACGCTCAGCCCAAGCACCAGGCTGGGAATGTGACAAGGGCAGCTCGTTAGGTTTGCATAACGTGCTTTTAGTTCACAGGGAAAAAATTATCAACTTGGTCAAAACTCACTGTTAGACTAAGGTGTCTTTGGGATCTCATCGATTAAATTAAATATCATTAATTTTGCATGCAACTCATAGATCATTCTCTAAATGCTATGCCAAAAATCTAATTGAGTCTTCATTAAGTGATCAGATGGGAAATGGGAGCTCTTCCCCCACTATACACTTCAAGGTTAAACTGCAGCTCACCAAGGACTGTTAAGAACTGCCTCAGACCCTCACCTTCAGTCACCACACAAAACCCTCATTTTATTCACTCCAGATTCCCCCTTATTAGCCAGCTCCTCCTCCCAGCTCACCAGTAACCTTGAAAGGAGGAGAGGTGGAGCTACTGAAGGAAGACAAAGGGGCTTAAGAAAAAGGAAATTATTTCAGGCTACAATTAGAGTATCCTACCAGCCTACACTACGCTATTTGGAAGCTTAAATTTAAATTAAACTCAAGCTGCATTTTCAGTCACCTGCTTGCCACTCAATCCCTTTCTGTGACACCAGTGTCAGGGCAGAACAACTCCTGAGCTCCCCTCCACCACCCAGTGCCACAGCCCTGTTTGACCACCCCTCTGGTATTTGTGGGTGGTGGTGGTAGAAATCTCCTCTCTGGTGTTTCACAATTAACAACCAGACTTAGAAAAAAGTGGGTAATTAATTACACAAAGGGCAACACCACTGGTATAAACAGCAAAGCAGAGGAGGCAACAGAGTTTATCACCTCGGAGAGGGTGTGCTACCACTGCCAAAGTAAGTATGGGAGGTAATGTCAGACCAGGACTGTAAACAGAATTAATTTTTCCAACATACAGGATGGAAAAAGCCCTCAGCTAATGCAAGGCAACCGAGTGGGACTGCCAGGCCAGGTAGGAATATGGGCAGGCTCCAGGCTGGCAGGGGCATCCAAGGGGAAAGGACCAAGGCCAGTGGAATGGGAGTGACAGGGCACAGCACTCTGGGTTTGGGGAAGGTTTTGGGACCGATGGAACAGGAGTGACAGGGCACAGCACTCTGGGTTTGGGGAAGGCTTTGGGATCAATGGAACAGGAGTGACAGGGTACAGCACTCTGGGTTTGGGGAAGGCTTTGGGACCAATGGAACAGGAGTGACAGGGCACAGCACTCTGGGTTTGGGGAAGGCTTTGGAAAATTCATCTGGTGGTTGGGTTGAAGAACAGCACTGCTCTGGGGCAGGGACAGTGACCTCTCATGGGGCATTCCTGGAGGTTCAGGGCACACCTTTTTGACTTTATTAGCTCAAGAAATGAACACCTGCCCTTTGTCTTCCTCTATCCTCTTTTATGTTACACCACAGGAGGAGGAATATTAACACAATCCAAGTCATAAATGTTTTCCTCTCACTCCAAAGCTGTACATTCACATTCAGCCTTCATCATCCTGCCCCAAAATTACACCTTTAGATCACAAGCTTCTTACGAGACCATTTTTTTTCCACATAATTGGTACAGCCATAAATACATTTTTGTGTGTGAGGAATATCTTGTACAGGTGGAATTTTGAGTCTCCCCAAATCATTGACCCATTATTGAGCCAAGCTGAAAACACACTATCAATTTTCACTGAACTATTGATCAAGTGAGGTCAACCCCAACAAAAGATGCAGAGTACCAGGAACCTCCAAGCAAGCAGCTGGAATGAGCCATGGCATTTCCGATCCCATACAAGGAAAGGAACTTAAAAAATAATATTTAAACAGCTTGCTGGAGTGCAGACTACTTGTAGGAGAGCTTCAGCAGATCATGCACTGATTACAGTGAAAGAATGTGATCCCACTTGCAGAAAACAAAGCTGATTTTTTGAAGGCTGTTCCCTAAGCAGTACCAAACCTGCCCTGCTCCCCCAGCCTGCAAATGAGAATAAACTCGGGTTATCTCAGTTCAGGTGAGCCATGAGGTGGGAGGGACTGCAAGGAGTCAGGGGAATTTAAATATTCTGGGTGAGTGTGAGACACCCCCACCTGCTCTGCAGCGAGCCACAGCCATGTGCTAAGGCAGGAGTGCAGTAACCAGTTTGCACACACTCGTCCTTTCCCAAGGCCTGGCACTGCCGGGAGTCCCAGGGAGGCTTTGCCAAGCCCCAGCCGGGCAGGCTGGGATCCTCCACTGCCCTGACACAGCGCTGGCTCCAGGCCGGGCTGGGCACTGCTTCAGTCACCTCAACCAGCTCCTTTTTCACTTGATTTTCTTGTTCCCTCCAGCCCAGTTTGTGCGATGAAAACAAAACCCAGAATAACTCCTCCTGGTAAAACCCCGGCCGTCGGTGCCCCCTGCGCTGCCCTCCCTGCCCAGTTCTGTGCTGCGCTCCTGGCGAGGGCCCCTCCTGAGGTCTGCAGTGACCTCCGTGCCCAGGGCCCCTCCTGAGGTCTGCAGTGACCTCCGTGCCCAGGGCCCCTCCTGAGGTCTGCAGTGACCTCCGTGCCCAGGCCCCTCCTGAGGTCTGCAGTGACCTCCGTGCCCAGGCCCCGCGGACAGCCCCGGCCCCCTCTGTGCCACCAGCCCAAGGCGCTGCCACTGCGGGGCCACGTCAACCCCGGCACGGCCACAGCCCCCGGCACGGCCACAGCCCCCGGCTCCTTTTACCTGTGACTGCCCAAAGCCCAGCCCCAGTGAGAGCCTTGTCCTCCCCGGCAATGGGGGGATAAGAATGGGCTCTCAGTCACATGCCACTCCAGCAATAATGTTTTCTCCAACTCAGCTTTCAGCAGTCGAAAATGGGAAAGATTATAGACACGGAGCCTGCAGTTCCATTCAAAAAGATCTTTGTTAGCAGCAGCAGTGAAAAGAGGAAAAAAGCCCACAGAATTCCTCCACTTAAAGCACAACCTCAAAACATATGCTTACAATCCTGGAAATCTTTGGGAGATTCAGTGTGTTCAACAGCTGCAGCCGAGCTTACAATGAACATTGCAAATAAATGCTAATGAGATGCTTATAGATCCTGAACAAATTGATTTACTGAGATCTTGTCGAGTGTCTCCTATCAAGGGTTTGTCAGAGTAAACAACCAAATCCTTATAAACAGAAGTGACTCATTCATTACAACTGGAAAAAGACAGACATAATAACCCAAGCTTTAGTCCAGGAAGATGATAGAACAAGCTCCACACACGTGTTATTTACCAAAAAATAAAAACCGTATTTCTGAAAACACTATTAGAAAACATATGTCTAGCTTAGCTCAGCAGACAGCTACAGATGAGTTTGCAATACCATGAGTACACTTACACACTCGATAAAGTTATCAATATAAGAACCAGCCATAATAAAACCACTTACATAAAGCTTTAGAACAAACCCACGTAAACCAGATGCATAATGAGCTCATACTCACGTGCCAAATTGTTTTATTGCATGTTGTTTTAGTACAACCCGTGTGTAACCAACACCTTGGAAATCAAATAGGTGCAAACTAATTTTCTTGCAAAAAATCTTACTGCTTGGAAGATTACATTTTATTGTGAACAGTAAATTATGCAGGAGAAGCGAGGTAAAGCTGCAGGAGCTCCATATCAGAGGAAGAAAAAATGTTTCTAGTTCAATAAAACTGAGATGACTCCATACTACTCCAACTGTCCAACATGGAGAAATCTAGCAGTCCTTTCTGGACAGTCACCCATAGGACGTGAATGTTTAATAACATTATAACTGTAGGCAGGGAAGGTGGCAACAGGTACCCCCTGATCTAGCACAGCCAAGGAGCTCCTCTCACAAAACATAAGCTCAAGGAAGAGAAATTCTCCGAACTGGGATAAAAAGCAAGGGCCACTTTATTAACACTAATGGTCTTTGGGGAGGTTGCCCAAAAAAACTCTTTAGTAGGAAAAGCAAAGAAACACAAGAAATATGAATCCCTTCATCCTTTCCCTCTCCACAAGTCCACTTAGTGAAATCCTGGCAGCTTTTAAGGGAAATCAAACCCACCAGTCTGCACCTCCTGCTCAGGCAGGAGCAGCCCCAGCCCCACATCCATGGCTGTGTCTGGAAGGCTGATGTGCTCCACTGCTCCTCCACACTCTGCCCCTGCCTGCAGGTCCCACAGCCCATGGGGAAGGATCCCTTTCCTCAAGGAAGGGCAGGGTTGAGGGGTTGTTCCTCGTGCAGTTGTACCACAGCCCTCCATCACCATCACCTCTCCTGGTACGTGCACAAAGCAGAACATCGGCTGACATTCCAAGAGCAAATTCCCAGTGACCTAAACAAAACCGAGTCCTCTGAGCTTTCAGATCCCCCACTGGGACCTAGAGAGCACATCCAAAATAAAGCACAAGTCTCCAGGTTGTCTACACTCCTCACTTTAAGCCATGTAAAGCCATTTCAATGTTTCTGCAGCAACACCAAGAGAATCAAACTCCAGGTTTTCCCCAAAGAGGCTCCCAAGTGAGTGACAAATCAGCTCTGGTGACTGCGAGGAGGAAAAAGAAATCTATCACAGGAATTGTCTTCCAGGGCAAACACAAAGTTCCCACTGCTGTGTCTGCACCGGTATTCTAGCCAGGGAAGCTCCTGTTGCCATTCCATGACATTCCTGGGAAGGTGCACCCTGGCGTGCTCCTGTGCCCCGGTGTTTAAGCACAGCCTGCTCCGGGTCAGGAACAGCCCCGCCTCCTCCAGAGAGATCGATGGGAAATGGGAAATCTCTGCACAGTGGAGCCCTTCAGGACTCGGCGCGGGGATGCCGAGACAATCAGGAAGCTCTTCAGTCTTCCTTCGACCCCCTCACAGGCCAGGAGGACAATACAGCAACACAATGGGATGTGCCCTTTGTGAGAAATGCTCCCAATGCTGCAAAACGGCTCTTCTGGGGAAAAAAGGTTATTGGGAGTGACTCCCCCACCCCGACTGCGGGGCTTAAAAACACATCAACTCACAGACACAGGGCCACCTGCAATTTCTGTACACTGTGCCTGCACCAGACTCATGCAGTTTGATTATTTTTGGGGAGTCTTATAAGCTGAAAAACATATGGGAAGGGGGGTTATACAGACATGCATTTCCCAAGATGCTCAAGTCAACAAAAAATCCCAGCTGTGTTCAGGCAGTGGCTCTGGCCACATCTTGCCAGGCAGGTCTCCCCAGAGTAATCCTATTGTTGAGAAAGACAAGACTAAGAAGCAAAGAGAGAAAGCACAGTGTCAAAACAGGACAGAATAATGGTTCACAGAATGCCTTCCTCTCTCAACCTGAACACAGTAACTGAAATTAAAACCAGGATTACTCAGAATTTTGTAAAATGTCAAAGGAAACCCCAAACCATGTGTCCTAACAAAGTTCCAGTGCTCCCTATGAAAACTGAGGCAGTTCAGAATAGTTCTTTACCTCCACAAAACCGAACAAAATGAGGCCCACAAGGTGAAGAGGATGAACTGGGACAGCAAAGGTGCTGAGAGCAAAGTCTGGTGTATGAAATCAAGGGATCCACAAAACCATCTCAGTTCACAAACAATCCTCCCTCTCCCCGACTCTTCTATGCTGAGAGTTCCTCAGCATGTTCCAGGGCCAGGAAGGCAGGATAGAAACTCAGGTACATCTCAATTACTGCTACAAAAGGCCACCACTTTTGGCAGTTTAAAATCACCAATTCCACTGGTGAACACCAATGTCCTTTCCCGAGGTGTGAGCGGGAACAGAAGAGGCTGCAAAGAGGCAGCACTTCACTCCTCTTGACACAGTTCTTCCTGCAGCTCCCAGCCCAAAATGCCCACGGCTGCTTTATCAGTTCTTCCCCTTCACCTGCTTTATCTGTCCCTCTTTCATCAGGTTGATGATCCCAAACCAAATAATTGGGTTTGGCTTTTTTTTTTTTAATTCTTTAAAAATAAAGAGCTCCGGGAAAGAGACAGATTAAAACATAAACAAGTTATGTTGTCGTACAATGAAAAGACATTCTTAAAGAAAAGATAAAGTTTAAAGCATTTTCCATTTGAAGTTACAGACATTTATAATATGTAGCAAGTTCAACAGGTTTTTATAATTTAAATAGTATTTCATAAAATGGGGTTAAGCTGTGCAATTTCAAAAACTGAAAGAAGAGAACAGGAGATACCACAGCAACCCTTCCATGGTAGGAGTTTCAATAATGGTGTTTTGGATACTTTACTTCCACCCTCCACAGAACAGTGATGGGATTTTAACTGCACACAGATTAACAGTGCCATGACACACTCCAAGGAAAGCTACTTCCCAGCTCCTGGATGCAAGCTGGAGGCTGCTGTGAGCTGCTTGTTTTCCCAGGATGCCAGTTTGCCTCCCAAACACTCTCATGCAAAAAGCTGAAGCTATTTATTAAACCCATTTGAACAAAAATTAAAATCAACCCAATGCACAAGTGTTCTGTAACAAGCAGGCTGGAAAGATGGGCATCACCAACACCAACAGCATTAATTTTCCCCATCCAGGAAATAAGGATTCTTGAAGCTTGAGCATTTTGGAAAATAAAGTAGTTTTGTCCTTTAAGTGAACTGGAATAAATCCCTTCCCACTCCAGCATGGAGTGTTTGCTATGGAAAGGACACTCCCAGTCCCACCAGCCTGTTTCTACACTCACACACAACTCCAGCTTTCTCTCAGAGTTTCAGATTTCCCATTCTTTTGTTCCTGCAGGAAAAGAATCCACAAAAGCCTGACAGGGAACTCTCCAAGAGCAGAACTCCACAGTAACACACAGTGTAGGAATGGTTTGAAATTTGTGGCTTTTTCATTTTAATTTCCATCTTCAAATTTAAATAAAAGCAGCAGATGCTGCATCTAAGAAGCTGCAAAGACAGAACATCCAGATGTTTACTCATCCCACAAAAACACTGCTGTTTTTCTAAACATAAAAGGGAAAGATTTGGGGGTTTAGTCTACGCAAAACTCCACTGTCCAACCTCAATGCCTTTCCCAAGACCTGTCCTTTCCCTCAAACTCTTTGGCAGAGATGGGATGTATTTGCAAACAGGACCATGTTTGACACGACTCAGGCCTCAACTGCAAATCTACCCCTTACTTCAGAACAGGAACATCATTTGGTTTTCCTAAAGCAGAGACTGTCCAACCACGGTGTGAGTGAGAAACTTGAGACACCTCAAAGAGGGCACAGAACAACAGGTTTGTTTGGGATTAAGACAAACACAGGTTTTCAGATTTTAAAATAAAAACATGGCAAATGTTTCACATCTCTCCTATTACATTAACATGGAGAACATGGGTATCATCCTGCTAATGCTCAAGGAAACTCAAATCCTGAGCAATCCTAAAATCATAGAATCATTTAGGTTGGAAAAGATGTTTAAGTTTGAGCCCAACTGTTAATCCAGCACTAAGCCACACCCCAAGTGCCACATACTCCAGTGCTGCCAGTACAGATGGAAATGTGTGTGCTGTAACCCCTCTACAGTCAGAACCACACACAAATGTAACATGGAATAGGAATTCTGCCATTGATACAGGTAAGAATTTATCAGAAATCTATATTCAGACCCAACTCCTTCAGCACAGGCCAAACTTACAAACTGAGAAGACAACACAAGAGATGCCCACAAAAGTCAGTGATCAAGAAAGTCCCTCCAGAAATCCTAATTTTTATCAAAGAATTAGAAGGCAACTCAAAAGCAGTAACTATTTGCACAGAATAAAGCCAAAAAGCATTAGGATGTATTTCAATTCCTCGTGTTGCCTCTGTCCACAAGGTTTAATTAGAAAAGTCCAGGTTTTAACACAGGTCATTGACCCCTCCACTGGATGACCAACAAGTGTGAAAAGCTCCCCATCACTGAGACTCCTCTGCTCAAAGCTGGAAGACCCTCGGGGATGTATCTGCCAGCACAGAACACCCTGCATTGTAGAGACAGACTGGTTGGAATTGTTTTAGGAAGCAGTCATATATAAATCCTGTAACTGCTGGTTAACAGGCAATGAATGTAAAGAGATTGTAAACCTGGGAGCGTATCAACAATTCCCACTTCTAGTCAGGAAAAGGAGGGGGTGACACTCCTGTTTTCTAACTCATGTGGCACAGCAGTGCACTAATAAAGAAGGAAACCCTCCGTGCAGCAGAGAACCTGCACACTGTGTCTCAACAGCTCCAGGATTTGCAGAACACAACACTCCCTGACTGAAGAGGCGGAGAAGCAGCAGCACAAAAGGATGCAGAAAAATGCATGAGAAGCAGCTGGAAGCCTAATTTTTGTTTAAGTAGGACGAATTTCCTAGAGTTGTCTCCACTTTGATTAAGAAAACACACATAATACCACACTGGGCAGGACCCACACTTCAGTTTCCAGTAATGCACCAGCAGCTTTTCCTCGTTATTATTTTTTTAAGTGAAAACACCAAAGGCTGCCCATTCTCTCTAACTCATTCCCCTTGCACTCCCCCAGCACCCAGAGCTGATACACACAAATTGCAGGGGGTGAACCACTGCTCAGACTTTGCTGCCCTGTTTCTGCCCTGCCATTCCCCACCACACTCTCCCCCCTGTGCCTCCAGCCTCCTGTGGCAGCAGGTCCCACAAGTTCCATCCCCACTGGGTGATGTGGTTTCTCTGCAACTCGTTTTTAACTGAGCTCTTGGTTTCACCGAGTGACTCATCCCACTTCAGGGTCCACCTCAGGCTCTTCCCCAGCCTTTGCCTGACACACCAGGAAATAGGTTTAAAAGCTTCAGTAAATTACACATTATGCCCTGGGCAAAACACCTTAAGACAAACTAAGAGGACAAATGTTGCCAAATCACAGCAACTGCCTTTTAGCACCATCCCAGCAATTAAATATTGACACTCTCTTTCCTTTTGTGTCATTCAGAGCAAACTACAATAACAAGCCATGGTAACACTGAGAAATGAAGCCATCCTGAGATGACTGAGCTGTTGCAAAGCACTGGTTGAGTGACCAGCCAGGAGACACCAACACTTGTTACCCCCTCCCAGGAGCGAGGCCAACAGTGCTGCTCCTTTGCTGGCCCTGCAAGAGGGAAGATGCTTTCAAACATCTTTACTGTCGTTTCGAAGACATAAATCCCCCATCCACCTTCACAGCGTTTCCACGCCTGATATAAAGTGCCTGTGGAATAAAACTGGACGTTTTCATGAACTACATCTGCGAGCTAAATAAAAGTGCTGCTTCCCCATAACAAGTCCAGAAGTGTGGGCCGAGATTTGAAAAAAACAAGACCCAAAGACAAGGTGAGGAGTGACAGTACTGCAGAATTAACCTGTTATATACATATCTATGCCTTTGCCTCTCGGATAATTGCTAAGAGAAGATAAAGAACACAATTTCACACTTTCATCAAATTACAAAGAAAACGCGGTCTTGAAAACTAACGTGACATAAATGTGATAGAAGCAATCAACACCACGGGCTTGGGGGATTTGGAGAGGTTGAGGTGTTTGGCTTTGTGGGTTTTGTTTTGTTCTTTAGAGAAACCAACATCTCGTGCCTTCTGAATTACCTAGTTTGAAGTTACTGCTTCATAAAGGTATTAAAGTATCACAAATTATATCTTCTAAATGGTACACAACTTCACTTTATACGAGTGACTGTCCAAAAACCAGCCCTCATTAACAAGGTAAACCCCATGGGTCCTTTTAAACAGGACCTACCTGCAGTATTTAACATTACAGTGGCAGTTTTTATACAACTTATGTGCATTGGAAACCAGAATGCAAAATACTTTACCCTAAATTAAAACTTAGCATGCAGCAATATTACTCGACTGCAGCCATGGAAGAGAATTTTGAAGTGAAGCTGCATTAATTCCTCAACACAGAGAATGAGCAGCACGTGAATAATTTATTGATGGCTTTTGCTCCATGTCAGCAGCTTTGCTGGAGGAAGTGATCTTTATGAAGTCCCCCAGGAGCCCAAGAAGTTAAAGATGGGCCAAGAAACCGTAGAATTTTGTTGTGCAGAGGCAACAATGCCATTCCAGGTGTGGGGGTGTCGTGGGTGCTTCCCAAACATGAGAGTTCCACAGTGCCCAAATTCACGGGGCTGAGAGAGCAGATCCACGAGCTCATCCCACCCAGGTTGGCACCTTTCCAACCTCTGGTAAGGTGGAACAGGATCTCTCATGTCCAACGGGGAGGCATCAGGATCCCAAGTGGCTCTCAAGCTCCACTTTAAGCACAGTCCTCCAAGACAGACCTCCCAGCCCAGGTCCAGGAGCTCCTGGGAACAGGAGGAACACACTGCTGTGGGACACACAGGGAGGGCTGGAAGTACTGGGTGAGGACCAGGAAATGGGGGCAGAGGGAAGTGGCTCAGACAGAGTAGGAAGGGGAGAAAAACATAACCAGGGAGGAACACTCAGAACAAGAGCCCAAGGTCAGGAACTGCATCAGCAGCTCCTCAGCAGGACCACGAGCGGCTCGGAACCACAGTGTGAAGGGAGGCAGCAGTCCCAACATCCATTCACCTCCTCTTTACTCTTCCTGCTGCAAACTTATCTTTTCCACCACATCTTCATCCCTGAGCAGTGTCTCCCCACAGCATTCCCTGCCCAACCCACAGCACCTCCTCAGAACCACAGCTCCTCCCAGGGAAGTTCTTTGCCCTCTGAGGATCCAAGAACCTACTGAGGCACCTGCAAACCCCGCAGCTCTCTCCCCTCAGGCACCCACCAGTTCCACATCACACATCTGATTTGACAAAGAACTTCAATCATGGAAATAGCACTAAGACCAAATCAGTTTGCCCTCATTTGTCCAAATCCCTTTGTCACTTCTAATAAAGAATATGCAGCCTGCTTCTATGACAGACTCTGTAAAACCCTTTCTTTGTTCCAGGGGGAAGAAATACTTCACACAAAACAAGGTAACTCTCTGAAATTCATATATAAACAGGAATAATCTGCTGTTAGTCAAAAACCAGGTGAAGCAGTGCTTACAAAATGACTGAAATGATTGACCAGTTTATTGTGCATCTTGGACTGGTGGTGAGTTTTTACTGAAAACGAAGGGCCACATTAGCAATGGATCTGGAAGATGGGGGGGAGGAAGTAAATTAAAAAGTCAGTGAGAGGGTAACTGATTCAGTGAAACAAATTAAGTGTTTTAAAGCTACTGGGACTCTGGAACACAGCACAGCTCAACAAAACCAAAACAACATTAAAAAAAAAATCAAGGCAAACATAATTAACCACTTCTCCGGAAAGCTACAACTCAAAACACCAACCTGCCTTAACTTTGCTGATCACTCAAAATTGAGTGTTACTACAACAATTACCATTAACCAATATTTAATTTCATTTCTGCAGTAGATTCTCCAAACTTCTGCACCACACCTTAAGCAAAGCAGCTGTGGCTGCCACAGATGGCTCTGCAGTAAATATGAAAGTAGTTCTCCGCCAGAGAGAGCCAGAGGCAGGACATGGAGAACATATGAACAAAGAGAGCCACAGAAATACAAATTTCATCTCCTACCTAAACATCAAAACATATCAAGGTCAGTTCTACGTGCAGAGCTTTTTCACTATTTCCAGAATGAGAGTTTTCATCTAAAATAAAGCCTGCATTTGGTATGGACACACCACTCCATCCCAGGCTCAGCCCAGCACCCTGAGCCAAGTGATACCCAACACCACATCAAGCCACACTTCTGGCTTTGAAAATATGGGACTCAAACCTAGAGAGACTCCATTTTTCCTTTTTCCCTACTCACAGCAGGCTGTGGGGTAAATTAATGCCTCAGCCTGCAGTGGCTGTGGATTAGGCCAGTCTTGTCAATAATTAATACAGCTCTGTAGAGCAAAAGCACAGCAACAAGCAAGATTAACCAAAATCCCCTCTGCTGTGACACCAGCTTTCACCCCTGCTCAACATGCACACACAGACTTAAAGAAGGACAAGACTATTTATGACCTTAACATAAGCATTGGTTTTTTTCTCCTTTCCTTTCAAGAAATGCCTTATTAAACAAACATTGTTATTGTAACAACAATAAACTGAAATAGTAGCAAATATTATCATTTTTTTAACTGGCCTCTAACTTATCTAAGATCTTAATCACCCAAGTTCTTTTCAAGCCTTGGGGATTCCAGACTCCTAATGCACCAAATGGGAGGCACAGAACAAAGGCAGCAGCTCTGCCATTCCATGGGCTCGGGCATTGTGATCCGTCTGCTGGAAAACAACAGATGAGGCAGGAACAGACCTTTAGCAGCCCCATCCATGGAGAGATTATCCAAAGCAGTTCCCAATTACAAAGTGTTCATCAGATTGGATCTATGGGGAGCCACAGACAGCGTTTGGATGCTCCCCCTGTCCCCTCTCTGGATTTTCACACTGCACAACTACCCCAGTCCTTACATCTGCAAACAGATTGGAAGGGAAACAACTCGTTTGCAAAACAGCAGATCATCTAAAAAAATCGTCTGAACAGCCCTAAGTATCAAACGATGAAATAAAACACAGAAATCCAATCAGCTGCAGCCTGAATTAATTTCTTTGTGAGGACATTTTTCTTAAATCAACCCCCTCTCCTGGATAATCCTGGATTTCAGCTGTTTTGTTCGTTGTGCATCTTAACGAGGTCGCTGCGACTGAAGGACATGACCCGATTTCTTCTGAGGTCAATGGTTATCAGTGCAACGGGAACAATACAAATTTCTCCCCGAAACACAAGAAAAGCACTGAATCCGCAACACTTTTGGTGAATTCTCAACTCTGACCCTTCGTTTTGACAGAAGTTCTTCAAAACAATTTTTGCACGACCGAATGCAAGCGCTTGGCATCAGTGTCTGTGCACTGAGCTGGGGGAAGATGCAGCCTCGAGGAATGAGGTGCTACCTGGCAGCCATGAGCCATGCAACTGCTACAAAACAATACATAAAAGTCCTTTTTTTACCTTCAAAACAGGTGTTCAGAGTGTCTGTTTCCAAACATTTTGTGATGAGTGGGACAAATGCAGATAAACACAGAGTGCTGGTACTGAGGGTTGGGCACCAGAAGTATTAACTTCATCACTCGGCTCACATTTAAATGAACACCAGTTTAAACACCTTTCTGTTGCAATCCTAAAGCTGTGAAGGGACAGATCATGCAACTCCAGCTGTATTTCCAGATGTGTTATCCATTCCCTCACTCAGCCACGACTCCATCTCCACTCTAAGCCAAAGTTTTCTTCCCCCTCTCAGCAGCTCCAAGAGCAAGGTGCCAGCTCAGATCTGACCTCCCTGTGGATCACACACCCGGCAAGAACAAAGGCTGGACCAATTCCTCTCCATTAATGTCAGGTGAACTGAACTCGGACACCTGAGGGATTGTCCAAGATGGTTAAAGGCAAACATCATCCATATGGATAAGCACTATTCCTGTATGACCTGAAGGAAAGCTGGGATTTCAAGGAGAATCACGGGACAGACCATTTTAAAAAGGTGCATCACTTCAGGACGTTTTAGTCTGTGAATTATGCCCTAAATAAACAGTTTGAATTAACTGAATCCATCTGGCTCTGGGTCAGCTCAGAGGAGCTACAGCAGTTGCTCAGGTTTTACAAAGCCATGTTTAAAGGGGAAAGGGTTCCCTGCCCACCCTGGCACGCTCCATGACGTGCTGCTGTGTGAGGAGGAGGGCTCTTGCACGGCTCTGACCTGGAGACCAAGACCACAAGGTCCTAAGGAGAACCCCCAACACCTTCAAACACAAACCACAACAAACATCAAGGAGGGGGGGGCATCCAGACAAATGGAAAACAGCAGGTTAAACTCACACAGAACCTGCAGGAAATCAGAAGCTATTTTGTGTAAAGCTTTTGGAAAGCCAGTAAAGGTTCCTCATGGAAAACCTCCCATAAATGCCACTGACACTGGCACAATTGGGAACCCACCACATGGGAAACCTTAGCCCAGTGATAATGTATAATAACTGCTGCACAGCAGGGAGTCTTACCTACAGGCCATTGGAGACTTTGTTTAAACACAACTAGAGCCTGCATTTAGAATTCCCCTTTAGGCTGAAATTTGCCTTTCCGTTCAGGAGCCTTACCCCTGCCCCAAACTACATTTAGTCAATATTTACTAGACTTACAGTTGAATAATTCAAATTCTCTTTTCTTGTCCTTACACCTACAGAGGCTTTACCAACAAAATCTGCTCCAGCACTGGTCCATGCAGGCTTTAAGCCAGAGGAGCCAGCATGCTGCAAAAAAAAAATTCAATACATAACCACAAGGGCCACATCAAAGTAATTTAGCATAACCAGAAAGCATGCTAAGTCAAATTAAACCCCAGTGCTTTCATTAGTGGATGGGGAAGTCTATTTATGTTCAGGCATTCCCTACTTTAAAATTCCCCAAAACAGTCCTTGCCCAGTTTGCTGCCCGTTTCCTGGGAGCTGGAGCAGTGTTGGCAGGGCTGTGCAGCACCCACACAGCTCGTGGCTGGGAGTCACCTCCGGACACCAGAGCTGGCACAGCCTGACCCTCTGCACTCCAGGGGCCAGGGAAACAGCACTTCCATGGGGAGTGACCAACACCAGCACCAGCACAGCCTGGGGAGCCTCTGCTGGGAGTCAGCAGCTTCCCCAGCGCCCCAGGGCCCACCCTGCCCGGCACACACCGGCTGCTCCTGCATGGAGAGCTGCTTCTCCCTCCCAAATCCACAGATATGGCTGTCATACAGTGAATTCTACAAGGCCCAACGCATCCCAAGTGCAATTCCAACAGACAGCAGCTCCCCACACAGTGGGTAATCCTAAGGAAGGTGTGGATTGATGCATGGCAGGAACGTTCTCCTGTGTCCCCGTCCCACCTGTGGCTCTCAGGTGACTTAGGAAAGCTCAGGTGCCACGAGCAGCCCCTCGACTGCTCCTGCCCCAGCACCTCCTCCCCTGCCCCCAGCAGGTGCCAGCCCTGGGTTTGTTCACACAGGAAGTTCCAGCCCTGCACAGATCATAGGTGGACACTTCCTAATAATTTTATGAGCAAAGTGTCAGAGAGCTGAGTGGAAAACACTTCCCATGTCACACGGGTGAGTCTTTATCTCCCAGGGACCAGTGTGGGGACTGAGTGAGAATTCTCACAGAAGTCAATGCTTGACCAAAAGACAGATCCAAGCAAAACTGAATCTGTAGTTCTCCTGTAAACTGACTGACTATTACATGTACAGGATCCCCACACAGCCCCTCCTCAAGAGAGTGCCCAAGCACAAATCAGCTCCCATAAAACACACAACTAAAATATCTGAAGTAACAAGTACAGCTGAGGTACATTAAAACTGCCTCATTTTCAGGCTACAGTGACATCAACACACCAGAAATACGACAATTAAACCCCAAATTGGCCCTCTAGGAGAAGCCTCAGCAAGTGACATCAGAGCAGGATGGGGATTTAGAGAAAGGGCAGATGGGTCTTCATGAGTACAAGAGTTCTCAGCCAAGTCTCACCTGGTCTGTTACACAACTGCCTTCCCTGGGGATTCTATTGCAGGAACAACAGCAAAATTCAGAAGCTGCAGAAGACAAGCAGTTCCACTGAAAACAAACAACTGGACTGAACAGGAACATGCAAAACTCTCACTAATTGAATTCTTTACAAAACTCTCGAGGACCCTGCAAATCTTTCAGCTTTAAATAATGATTAAAAAAATGAATTTTAGACTTTTCTCTCGAGGCTGTTTTAACTCTTAGACAGCAGAAATCTATAAAAATTGGATCAAATTCTAGCACCACTTCTTACATTGTTAACTCTAGATTAAAATAGCTCCCAAAGTTCTTTTCCTTTATCAAATCCCTTTCTAAACCCAGGAGAGGGGAAGGGAGGGATGAGGCAAACCCTGCACATTCAGCCTTCAGCACTACTTATATTGCACAGTGCCTGAAGGTCTCAAAAGTTTGGCTATCACTGGATTTGGTGCTGCCCAAACAGACTTGACTGCAAGTCCTGCAAAGTTTCCAGTTTACACAGGAAAACAGGCAGAAGGAAGGAAAAGAAACAAGTTAAATGACCTTCTAGAGTTCATTAGTGATGTACTCGGATTTATTCTCTTCAGAAGTAAATCAGTTTAATCACACCCCAATTAGTGCAGTTCCAGCAGGCAAGGACAGCTCCGTGAGAGTGCACAGAACAGCACACAGGGATTTGCTAACTCATCCTACGAGCTGCTGAAATGGCTAAACCCACTGAGAGACCACAGCTGAAAAATGAACCCCAAAATCCACGCTCAAACTGCAATGGAGCTGAGCAGTGAAAACTGTCTGCACGTCAGAGGTGGAAACAGCAAGTCCAAAACCCTTCTGTCCATCCAACAGCCACCTGTACTGATATTTGTGCTGCCTTCAAGTCACCAAGGCTCACTTTGTACATCTGTACATGAATTGTGTGCATTTGTTACAGCTGAGCACACACAGTCCCTACAGCAGAAACTCCCGAGTCTACATTTGCAAATCTTAAGCACATTTGACAAAGATCATTTATAAGAGGTCCCATAAATGAATAAAAAAACAAATGGAGTCGAGGAAGATTTACTGCTCTCAAGATGAAAACAGCCGTCACTGTTTGGACCATAAAAAAATCCACACAGTATTTCAATGCTAATTAGAAATATATTCCAAGAAATATTCACTACACTGCTGGCAGAGTTATTAATCACTTCCCTCCTTCCTTACAGATTTGTGTTATGAAGGCAAACCAAAGCAACAGGAACACTGAGACAATGAAAACACGCCTGTCGTTGCACAGCAGCAGTGCCCAGGGCAAGTGTACATCTAATTTCCTGATGGGAATGCTGATGGACAGTAACTCTGCACTCCCTCAGACAAGGGAACAGCATCTGTGTGAATGGTGAAGGCACTGCCCCAAAACACCCACCACAATAACTGGCAACGACTCCCTTCACACCCCAAAAACTTCTCCAAGCTTTCAGTTGTGTTCAAGAACATTCTCATATTTGAGAAGAACGTTTTTAATGCTGTCAGATTTAGGAAAAGTCTGAACTCAGACTGCTCAAGTTTGAAAATGGTCACATTCAAACAAAAAAAGCTATTTCTCATATACATTATCATAAGGCAGGAGGACAGGCTGATTAGATGCTCTTGTGGCAGTTCCTACCCAATCCTTATTCCACGTGGGACTATGTACCTACACGCCAATAGGTCTGATTTACATTAATAACACAAAACCAAAGAGCTCGTGCCCATTACAGCAGCCAAAGAACACATTTAATCATCTAAAACATTCTTTATCCTCATAGACTCCAGTTCTTAAAAAATCCCCAGACATAAAGGGTGTTTAATCCCATGAAAAGACACACCTTTCTTTGAAAACCCATCTGCTCTAGCGAGGATAAAGCACACAGGGACAGCAGTGCAGTGACTCCCACCAGGGCTGGCTGGGAGGGGAGAAAACCAACAGAAACCACAGTATGTCACTCTGCCACTGCTGAAAACTGTTAGTAGGGAAAGCACAACACAGGCACCAACTGTAAGGCTGTTTCCAGATGAGGTGAAGTTCAAACAAGGAAAGCCAGGGGGACTCTGTCAAACCAGATGTTACACACAATAACCTTCACTTACAGTCCCTTCCAGGCCTGCCTCTCCTTACACTTCCCTCGCCTGTTTTCTCTGGTTTGCCTGTTTTTCCCCAGACAGGAGTACAGGGAAGTTGCCAAGCTGGTGTTCAAACCCCAAACTGGACCAACAAAAGAACCCTGACAGTGAGACCCTTCCCAGCAGTGCAGACCCTGCACGTTGCAGAGCTCTGCCGGGGCTGTTTTTCTCAGTACCCTTACAAAGATTTTTAAGAGGCCGAGCTCTGATGTCCCATTTCTGACATCCAGGCTATAAAGTTCTCCCTCCCTGAGGAACAGCTCCATTTTCTGAGCTGTCTGGAGCACTGGTTGGTGCTGCTGAAGTCTGAGCACTTCAGAGTGAGCACACAGGAGCACAAGTTCCCATTTCCCAACGACTTCCTGGATATTTTACAATTGCTTCCCCTCAGGAAGTTGATTCAGTCTTTGCAGCTCCAACACCAACAATTCTCGTTGAGAGGTAAGTTGTCCAAGAATATTAAAAGCACATTCCTACAGCGCACACAGACCTGTTTCTGGCTCCATAACAATGGGTTTTTCTTCTGGCCAAACCTCTCACCCCAAGGAGAACAAGAAGGAACTGATCAGGTAATGCCCAGTGCTTTTTATAACTCATCTGGAAGCAGCAGGATCTCCAATCACAAATGGAAAAGCAAGTCTAAAAGAAGTAATGGAATATGGAGTAAGTCACCACAAACATTTGGGGGGAAGGATTTCTTTCACAGCACATTTAACCTGATGCTTCACGCTCCAAACCCCTATTTTTTTCCTCATCTTTAAGGTAACAAATATTTCTTTTCAAAACAGCACATGCAACAGACTCTTTTTGTTCTGTTTTTACAACACAAAGTTTTACCTGCCACTGATCTTACTGTGTAATATACCACTTACTTCCTAAAATTCCATCAGACTTATTTTCCACAAAGTGCTACACCTGAAACTAAAGAAATTAAATCACCAGGACTTTTGAGTCAGGATTTCACGGGTGGTGGCCATTCAGTGCTTAGCCAGGCTAAAGAACTGGTCTATTTGGATCAATCTGTTAATCCTATTACTCTGAAAAACAAGAAAATGTAGTTTTCTTGTGTAATCCCATCCTCTGCTTGTTCTAAAAATAATCATTTTATTACCATAAACATCTCCCCCCAAAAATCCAGGCTGATAATTTTCAAGAAGATACCCTGTAATCACAACACCAAATCTTAATTTTCAGAGCAAGAAAGATATTTTATGTACCTCATCAGGCAATCACGCTGCTTAAAACCCATCTGTATTACTTTTAACATAATGTTATTACATTAGAAAGAAATATTTATGACATAAAATTACTTAATATCTGCGTCAAGCTGCTTTTGCAGAGAATTAACATGAACGCTGCAAACACAGGGGAAAGTTGTTTGGGTGTTGATTTTTTTTTTTTTAAACAACACACACTAAATGCTCTCAACTCCCAGTTTTCCTATGTTGGGCAGACTAAGATGTGCTGAACAAAAGCCTCCCTAGCTGGGAGCTGCAGAGCTTTGAGCAGGGGGTGATCCCCACTCCCCACACGCTCCTCTTCGCTCCCAGGCTGGGGCAGGACACACAGTTGCCCCGATTTTCCTGTTCCTTATGAATATTTTAAGGTTGAGTGAAGTATCTCCTGAACTTCCCTTGCAGCAGCATAAAGCCTGATGTCTGTCAGGATCCAGCTGACTACTTAAACTCTACTCCCAGTGCTTATCTACTGACTTCCCCCTCCTGCTCGTATGAATTTCTTTCAAATGTCAGGCTTGTACTGCCAGAATATTTAGTTATGCATTAATATAAATGTTGATTTTAAAGCAGGCAAAACTTTAAATATTTAGGGTTTTTTAAAAAATCAGCTATAAATGATACTCTGTGTTTAAACAATATTTTAACCACTTGGGCAGAAAATATCAGATAACATTAAACAAAATTTACAGGAGCTAATGGGTCAGGAATTGCTTGAAAATGAGATCTCAGATTTTGTAAGGAGGGAAAACAGTGATAGTTTCTAATAATTTTTTTTCCAACTTGCTCTTGGAAACCAAACCCACATGGGATTAACATCATCACTAAGTCTTTCAGCAAATAACTACGAGCTGTTTTGCCATAATGTTATCCAAACCTGTGGGTGTTTATCAGTTTAACCTGGCCCAGGATGAAGGCTGCTCATCCTCTGGACATCTCCAAAGCTCCTTCACAACCTCCAGGAGTCAGCAGGAACAAGGACACCCTCTTGCCCCAAGCCTGAGTGACTCAAAAGTGGTGGTTTCACCGTGGGCTCTTCCCAGGAGAATTTGCTGTAAATTGGGCAGCAGAAACACTCTGCTGGAGCCTTGGGAAGGACACGCCGTTATCTCAATGTCCCACCTGCAATTCTGAGCCAGCAGAGGCACCAACTCCCAGCCCTGCTCTGCTCTCCATCCAAGCAGTTGTGAAACAGGGCTGGGAGCAGCTGCTGAGGGAACAGAACACCGAGTGCACCTGGGCCAGAAACTGGGGAAACCGGGACAGAGGCAAGAGGGAGAAAACGGGATTTACGTGCCCGAGTCCTGTGCCCAGAGCTCTTAATGGCTGAGAGATTAATGGGAACTACCCAAGCAGCCTGGAAGTGGCTGAGCAGGGAGCAGAGGGAACATTAGTGCCAGGCCTCAGTAATTGATTGGGTTTGCTTGCACGCTCCATCTTCCCCCTCAAACTACATTTTCCCTGCATATGGTTTCTCTTTCTGCCACTTTTAAAGTGATTTATTCTTTCAAAAGGGGAATTAGGTCTTATTTTGATCAAATATTTAGGACCTTTTAGACATTAAAAGCCACAGATTACAAAGAAAGAAGGGTCAAAACAGTAGAGGCAGATTAAAATTGAAGATAAGCCACAAATATTGAAGTCAGGAATGAACAAACAACTAGCAAAACAAGATTCAAAGAACTAAGAGGCTTATCCGCCCTCCTCGAAACGTCTGGCTCCTTCCTGCTAAATAACTGCTCCCAGATCTTCCCCACACAGGAGCTGATGAAAGGGGTCTGAATATAGGTCAGCAAAAGCCTTTTGGATCCAGCTACAGACACTAATTAGATCACTTTCAGTTATTAAAAAAAAGAGAAAAGGGAAAAAACCTCCGAAACAAAGGGTTTACCCCTCAAAACATCCCGAATTTCTCTTTTTTCTTTTCTCTAATTGGCAGTGGCCTTTGCTTTCAAGGCAGCTGATTGCTGCCCCAGCTCTGAAATTGTACCCAAGCACACCCCAAACACAGCAGTGACCACACTAAGGAAGAACCTCCAGCAAAATTAAGGCTCAACAACATTTGCAGGGACGCAGAGAGACATGGGGGGTCTTTAAATATGTTTTCAAGATATAAAAGAATTCTTTAGTTTTACTAAGAGAACACTGACTGTTTTGTTTGACGCTGCCAAAACCCACAAGGCAAAAAAAAAAATCTGATTTTTTTTCCCCCCTGAAGTATACAGTATAGCTCAGTTCATACAGGGCTCCTTGTACCAGCTTGTTTATGCCTTCTCTCCCGTGAAACAAGCCTTTATGTCTCCATAGTGGAAAAACCCACTGGTTTATATCCTTTTCAAGATGTATGCAGCCAATTAAATTGTAAAGTAATACCTGTTTCAAAGTCTAACTCAAAGAAACGATACATTCCTGGCCTGGGAGCAGAGCCAAGGAGGTCACCTTACACCCTGCGGTCACGTGAGAATACCCAGCTCTTGGAATTCCATATTTTGATTTCCATGTAAAGTAAAACGGGGAGAATGAAAGGAAGAAATATTGTGTATTCTCTGCACACAAACCGTGCTCGTTTCTCAAGTGATAAAGTTAATATTCCCAGGAACAAGAAAAGACAGTTCAAGAGTTCAGAGTGATTTCAAGCCATTCAGAAAGACTCAGGGAAGTGACAATTGCTGGTAGCTCCGCACTTTCCAGAACAATTTTAGTGATGAATCAACTATTATGTGACCAGACCATATGCATAAGAATGGTGTAATCTGCACCAAACAACAGTGCAACAACACATCACAATAAAATCCACTTGTCAAAGTAACAAGCCAAGTAGATTTATCTCCATATGAAAACTGTTATGAAAAGACCGGCACATTTTAATTTCTACTTTTCTTCCAAACAAACAGCCTGGAAACAGCAGAGCAGCTACTGGAGAGGGGTTGCACCAGAGGAGGACAGTGCCCAGCCAACTGCTACTGCAGTCCCACGTCTGCAGAATTCCTTGGAGTTCACGCAGCAGCCAAAACAGGTGAGGATCTACAGGAAAAAGATCCTACAAAAGGCAGCAGAAAGCTGCTGAAGAGAACAAGAAGGGCACACAGGTATAAACGGGCCAAGATTTGCCAGCGTGACAGAAAGTGCAGCTCAGGGTCCACATTCCTGCCACAACACCCTCCACAGCTCCAGCAGTGCCCACGATTCCAATAACCCAGTGGTGCCCACGGTAAATCCTGTAGTTAGACAGGCAAGGAACTGCCCCTGCTGCTGCCAGCCCAGAGCACCTCCCCTGGCTCAGGTTATGGAACAGCACCACGGAGTGGCACCTTCTCCCTGCCCTGAGCAGCTGCCCCAGCACCACCACGTTCCACCCAGTCCACCCTTCCTGCAGCCCCGACCTCCTCTGCAGAACAACCTCACCAGGGGCTCTGCTCCTTGCTCTGTCCCCCCAGCTCAGCTCTCCTGGGCTGCCCCACAGCAAGGGATGGGACAATTTTTAAACTAGTTTTGGCCTTTGAGCCAGTATCAGGCTTTATCTGAATTTAGCAGCACAAATGTGTGTGTGTGGTACCCTCTATCTCCAACTGCTGCAATTTAAAAAGCAGCCTGCAGTTCCCATGCCATGGAGATTTTTGGATGGGTATGGAAGTCTAGTAAACTCACCAAAACAAGGACTTCGATATTTTTGTGACATCTGTGTCTGACAAGCTGTTGAGTCAAATTCACAGGTTGTTTTCTTCTACATTAGTGAACGTAATTACAGTGTTTTCTGTGGAGCTTTCAAGACACAAGGCAGTTCTGTGCCACATTCCCACAAACCTCTCTGCTTTAATGTATTAAAAACTGTATTGTTTAGCCCACATGAAAAATCCTTGCAATGACTATACATTTAATAAGCTTGATTCCTTTGTCAGATCTGTTCCATGCCACAAAATTAACACCCATGTAAAAAGACATTTTTCTACCTGTTTCTCAAAATAAAGTCCCCAGATCACAGAAAAGCTAGAGGCAGAAAAGTAGTACTGAAATCCACTTTTGATACAAAAAAATTTCTTCATATTGATTAGCTGCTCAGTGTTCACTGAAAGAATTGACTTAATATTGGCATCATTATAAACATCAGTGAGATTCGTAACACTTGTCAAGCACAGGCTACATCAAAGAGCTCCAACACTGAGTCAGGGTTGGATAAACAACATCCAGAACACACAGCTCCATTTCCTTGTAACTTAGGCTTAATCCAGTATTTTGTAAGGTTTCAGAATAATATCATAACTTTAGCCTCAGAAATGCAAAAATTTACTTTTTTGATATAAGCCATGTGTGAAATCAGTTGTGTTCACCAAAATATAATTTGAGCATATTTACATCTTCGAGGCTTTTCTGCATTTGACTTTGGGTTAACAAAATTCACTTAGCTCTCATGGTATATGTATTTTTCTTGCCAAGAAGTAAAAATCAGGATTTATTTCGCTGCATAAATCTACAAAGTAGCTTTTCCCCGTGAAAACATTTGCAGTGCAAGTGTGCATTACGAACAATAACCCAGAAAAACTGCTGCTAGGAATTGGGAAAGCTTTGTCTTTGACAGGCATCACATTGGAAGCAGTGATTCGAGTTCTTAATCCTTCTAGAATTTATCACCACTAAAAACTTATCGTTGTGATCCTCCCCCTCAATGCCCAAGACTGGCACTGGAGAGGCACAGCAGGGCAGGAGTCGCTCCAGGTGAAAGGTGTGACCTGGTCCTTTGTGCCCAGAGCCACAGGAAGGTAAATAAAGCTGCACAAATCCATCCTCATCTCTTCCCACACCACGAGTGTGAGTTCTCCCTCCTGCACATCCCGGGAAGGACAATGTGTTGTGAGTTCTCCCTCCTGCCCATCCCAGGAAGGACAATGTTCCAGGTTTGAGTTCTCCCTCCCACCCATCCCAGGAAGGACGATGTGTGGTGAGTTCTCTCTCCTGCCCATCCCAGGAAGGACGATGTGCCAGGTTTGAGCTCTCCCTCCCACCCATCCCGGGAAGGATGATGTGCCGGGCTCTGGTCGCTCTTCCCAGGGCAGGGCATCCCAGCCTGGCTCAATCCCGCTGCATGGATGGCCAGCAGCCTCCCGGCCCCCTGCGGCGGCCTCAGACATTCCTGTGCTCTGTCAGGCAATGAAAATATCCCGGCAGGATTAGAGCAGGCCCGGAGCACAGCCCCGCTCCGTGACACCCCAGCCCGGCCGGACACGGGGGTTGGGATCACAATGCCGGCCGTGCCTCCCAATTACCACCGTTCACGGCGCGTTTGAGCCTCACTCAAATTAAGATCTCTCCAAACCCTCTGACACTCCCCCGTTCCCGCAGGAAGTGCTCACGAGGCAGGGCAGACTCCTTGTACCCGGGGAAAAAAAAAAACCAACGAGAACAAGCAAAATTAGAAAGCAAAACTTCCCTTCCTATTTCCAATCCGGGCACAGCGACTCTATTCTTCTCCTATTCAACACCGTACCGGAGCGGTCAAGGGTTAAAGTGGTTTTAAAAAAGCATTAAGAAAGGAAAAATATTTTTCCTACAATGAGGAACACTTGAGAAAGGCTCGGAGCACCAGGCTAACAAAGAAAACAGTGCTGAGGAAGGAGGCCCTCGCTACGGCATTCGGGTTTGGATTTTGCATTCGCCTCCCTCGCCAAGTAAATATATTTAAATAAAACTATTCCACCCCAGTGTGGCTTCCAGGCCACATATAAGAGTCTTATAATTACACTCTTCTTCACACATTTAAAAGCCCTTTCAATGTTTACTTGAAAAGCTAATTGCTGACAGCTACAAAGAGCATAAATGTGATCCCTCACAATCCTGGGGTGAGGGGAGTATTCTGCCCTCCCCACCCTAATTCTCGGGAGCCCTGCTCTTGGAGCAGCTCCAGCCTCCTCACAGAGCCTCCTGGATGTCCAGCCAGTAGCAAAGCCTGAAAAGGGGGAAAGGGGGCTCAGGGGGAACCGTGTTGCTCTCTGCAACTCCCTGACAGGAGGGTGGGGCCAGGTGTTCCAAGGAACAACAGGAAACAGCCTGGAGCTGCCCCAGGGGAGATTTAGGTTGGATATTGGGGAACATTTCTTCACTTAAAGGGTTGTCCAGCTCTGGCACAGGCTGCCCAGAGCAGTGGTGGACTCCCCATCCCTGGAGGGATTTAAATGACAGGTGGATGTGGCCCTTGGGGACGTGGGTTAGTGGTGGCCTTGGCAGTGCTGGGGAGCCATCGGACTCTGGGATCTTAGAGGGCTTTTCCAACCTAAACAATTCCATGACTCTTTGTCTGTGTGTACATTATCCATCTCAAACACCTTCCCACAGACACTGTGGGCTGGGGGATGCAAAAGGAAACAGGATTTTTTTCAGGGTTGAAAACAAAAGCCACCAGCAAACAGATTCATACAGAGAATTTCTGATTAAAACTCCAACAGGGATTTTAACTACAAGACTTACATACAGTTTCCTAATTGCTATTTAAGTTTAGCTTGTGGTTGCCACAAAGCAGGTTATGGCCACGTTCCAGAAGTACACTCTAAAAATCTGTATTTTCGTGCACCAAAAATCACGAAGCAAGTTCAGAAAGATCTTACATGATATTACAGTCGTGCTCAAAAATATCTCCAAGTCATCTGCACAGTTTCTCAAGAATTTACAAGCTTAAAGTAACTGTCCTATTGACCAGAGCAGTTCCCATTTTCTGTGATAGTTCAGACCACCATATTTCATTTTTTTAGTCGAGTATAGTTAGCTAAATGCTGCCAGATGGCACAAACAGTTCTAAACAGACTTCCATCATAAACATTTTTTATTGATTGTTTTCTGCAAAGCAAAGTTTGAAAGTGCAAAAACATATGTAAAGGAGAGAAATTAAATTGGGTCCAGTTCTACCTTTATAGAGACAACAAAGTTAGACTCAGGGATGAAAAAGCCACAGCAATTAAATACATATCCCAGCAATGTTTCTAATTTTATCAGAAAGTTCTGAAAGGCAACTTAGTAGTAACTTGGGAGGTAAAGGCTGAGGGAAGGCACTGCAGGGTTTACCCTGGGAGGGAGGGAGAGAGGAGCTGAGCTGAAAGGACCATCAGCCACCTCCCCAGAATGGTTTATTAAAGCAAGAGCCCCAGCATCAAAGCACATGATAAATAATTAACGTGCAATGCCTTTGTGATAAGCTACTGAACTTGAGCTTTCTCCTTAGGTAAATGATTTGTAAATGCAAATTTGTCCAGCTGCTCCTTTCCTGCATCAAAAGCCTGCTCAAAGATAACATTTATGAGCTTTTTGCCAAATATTTACACCATCTTAACCAGGTTCTGAGTCATGTATGTGCTCATTGGTAGCCTAAAAAGCAGGTCAGTTACAATTTAAAAAATTGAAGGGTTTGGGTTTTTTACAAGCTGTTTTTTGCCCACCAGTCTCTGCAGACTCACACTTTCACTTTCCCCGTTCACAGTGAGCAGTGACACACCCACAGACACATTTCCAGCCAGTTTTGATCCACCTTCCCCCAACAAGCACATCCGAACACTTGGAAGCCAAGTATCACATCTTTTAGAACAAAAGCATTTAGGAAATGACACCTCAGACTGAAATGACACCTACACAGCCACCACTGAAGGCCGTGTCAGAGCCCTGGAAGGGCACATGAGGAACTGCAGCACGAGCATTGATGCTTGTGATTCCAACTGCTCCAAGAGCCTGCACAACTGTAACAGTCACTGTCAGAAAAGGCAAAAGAATGAATTAAATGGCTCTGCTTTGACAGTGATACCCACTCTGGTCAGCATCCAACACGTGCCTGTCAATCCCTAGGGAAACCGCCTGAAGAGGAATTCTCCAGGTGATGAAGCAAAAGCTGTTCTTGGTACTAGAATTCCAAGACTCTGCCTAAAAAGCTGTAAGAGCTTCCCAACAACAGCAATATTCCTGCTCCCTGGCAGAGAATGGGTAACAGCTCCTCACCCACACGGCCCCTCTGGCAGCCCTGCAGGAATAAGAAGTCCTGTTTCTGAAGCCACTAATAAGAATGTTTGAAGGAAATGGGTGAGAACACCCAGGACAGTTTCCTGGCCACGAGGGAACAGACTGTGGTCCCACTCCACCACCTCCTTCCAGGTGTTCTGAGTGATGCCACGACCTGGACATGGCAGTTTTCCAGAGGTCTGTGGTAACAGGCAATGCCAGACAAGGACCACACAGCCAGGAAGAGGGAATTACGATGCATGCATCCATCTCTCCCTCGCTGAAACCAAACCCTACCTTTTTTCTGACACCTTAAGACAGACTTAAATCTGTCTGAGCTCCTTGAGTGCATTTTGTCACTTAAAACCATTTCTTGGTTTGTTACAGCACGAGTTTTTAAAAAAGACACGTTTTCAATCTTTGGGCCACTGATAGAAACCAACAACTCAACATACAAAGCACTTTTGCTTAACGCAGCTGACATCCAAGACTGTATAAGTTACAAGAAATGAGATGCCAGTAACACAGGTAGTTCACTGAATGTGTTGTGATTTGAGGTTCATTGACCAATTTGATCCAGCTGCTCTGCATCCCAAGGGAACCCCAGTCAAGACAGGCAGTGAATCCAGCTTTGCATTTGGTAATGATTCCACCAGGCACTCGGTACCACCAGTAGCTGTGAGGCAGAACCTACAAAGGCCAATTACTATTTTATTTTCTTTCTTTTAAATGCACACTGTCACCTCCTCTCCTCCACTCCAGCATTCACACACAATAACCAAGAGCCCTTCAGCACACAAGTTAAGAATGATAAAGTTACTCACATTACAGGAGCTAAATTAGATTTAAGCAATCAATATGCTCCATATATATATTCATCTGTAATAACAAACGTGCAGTTGATAATCTTTCAAAGTCTTCTGCAGACACAAGAATGACCTGCATAGGCTAAACTTGGGGAAAATATTTTTTTTTAACATCACAGGAGATAAAATAAAGGCAAAAATTTATTTCTTACAGGTTGTTTTAATAAACAAGGAAAGGACAGGCCTGAAAATGCTACACTGAAGTAACAAAGCCTGGGCAGGATGCTAAAGCAAAGATGAAATTCCAAAGCAGGGGTTCAAGCTCTGCTACGGAGTCACAACCAGTGGTGCCCCCACAGCAAGTTCCAGAGTGAACAACAAACAGGACAAAGCAAACTGCACATGTTGATCAGACCAAGCACAGACATTTTCAGCTGCCATCACTGCTGGCTTTCTCCCTTTAGACTGTTTCCTCAGGGAAATGAAAAACTGGCAACAACAGCGAAGAAAACAACTGGAAAACGTTACTTCAGAAAACCAGCACTGGTTTACCTCTGGGTAAACTGACTGGGCTGTCAGTGCTGTTACCATGAGCACACGAGATTCCAATCAAGCTGAGCCAGGAAAAGCTTTTAACCAGCACTGCCTAGAATGCAGAATCTATCAGATCCTGCTCTGGATGCCTCTGAAGGCTGGTTCTCCTCCTTCCACATTCAGGAATTGACTTGACTTCTCTCCCCTCCAGAAGCCTCAGATGTGAAATATGAAAACCTCCATTGACACACTGTGGTGTTGCCTTGTGGATTCTGCCTCCTCATTACAGGCCAGACCTACAATATTTACATCCCCTACAAGGAATACTACCTGTGTGTACTCACAACACACTGAAAGGGCAAGAACACAGATTCACACTTGATGGCACAACTGGAAAACCTCAGCATTTCCACGAGGACACTCCATTTTCTGTAGCTATGGTTTGTGGGGGTTTTCTTTCATCCACTTCTCGAAAAAGTTACACAAAACCGCAGCACAAATGGTTACCAAATGACTGCAGGATATCTCAGCCATCTCTGACCTCACAGTATCCAGACGTTTTTCCAAAACTACCATAACTTCAAATAAGGAGATAAGTAAAAAGAATCCATAGCAACAACAGAACAACTACAGAAACTAAAATTAAGGCTCTGAAGACCTCAACTAGGTATGAGCAAACAAGTACATGTGAAGATTTGGATAAATAAGCTATTTTACACTTCAAACAGAAGACAAGTTGTGTCAGATTCTAGAAAAGGAAGCAACCTGGGAAAATGATGAGGGAGGGCTGTCCCACCCAAAATCTGCGGTGCACTCCCTAATAGCCCTTAATCCTAATAAAAATAGTGTCCCATAAAATGTGTTAAAGTTGCTGTTGCAAACGAGTAAGAAAAGCCTGCTGTGCTTCCAGATGTAACCCCGGGACCGTCCCTTTCTCAGCATCCACACCAGTCACGGTGCATTGGACCCTGCAGTGCTTGGGACAGGTGGGTCTATCAGCCTGATCATTTCTACCTTTTACTGCTCCCTCCTTAAGGAAAAAGGAGTAACTAAGCCCTGTCAAAACACTCTCCCCCTGAACTGCTCTGCTACACCCAGACAGGCCACAGTGCAGGAAGGGAGCAGCTTTCCAGCCCTGAACCTGCCCCAAGCTACACTCCCTGAGTGCCCCTCACCTCCTCACCAGCCTCCCAGGATGGGAACACCCCCCAACATTTAATTTCAACATTAATTTTTCCCTGAGCAATGTCATCCTGAGCCATTAAACCAGCTGGCAGAGTCCTCAGCTGGTCTGGCTGCCAAGGGTGCTTCCCCTGTCCCTTCACTACCGCACTGTCACACTGTACAACACCTGGAAGTTTTCCTTACACTCCCAACCAGGTTTCCATTCAGTGTTATCCTTACAGGATTTCATTACTGGTACAGGGATGGTTTTGCAAGTCCTGGCCCCCAAAAGCTACCATACAGCTGTTAGAAATGATATTCCATGCAAGGTAATTATCCTTAATCGAGGTTCCCTCTGGACTTCAGCAAGTGAGCAGGGAGTACATCCAAAGAGCTGCCAGGCCTCTGTCCTTTCCTGAAACCACAACCTGTTGGGCAGTTTTGCATTTCTTTCCTCAGGAACAGGTATTTTAAGATGAAACCTGTAGCTTTATTTCTACTTCAGAACCAGACAAACTAATGAGATTCCAGCGTGGGAAAAAAGTAACAAACCAAAACCTAATTAAAGCTGAATTGAGAATTCATTACCAATCTGAAGATAAAACTTTTATGAAACATTTTATTAGCAAATTCATTGCAAACCAATAATGCTCACTTTCTGACAAGTTTCAGTCTGTATATCTGGAATCTATATGCTCTAATACATCATAATATTAAATATTAAAATGGTGACATGAGACACATGGTGTGTTTTGCTCACAGTGCTTTTCACACTCATATTTTAAGCCAATCTCTCCCCCCACCAATAGAGCAGTCTGGCTTCCCTGTGCTCATGTCTCCCTCTCCCTTCTGCCAGCACAAGGATTGATGCAGCAGAGCAGGGAACTGATCCAACCCTCTACATCCTCCCCAAACACTCAGGAAAGCCAATGGAAGGGCACAGCACACAGGTCTCCCTCCTTGCAGCGGCACTGCCAGCTTGAAACACGGAAACTAAACACCAAAATAGGATTAACATTCGGCTACAACTTCATCTGGGCTGTGTCTCCTATCTGCCCCAGCACATTTCTCATAAAAGATTCACAAATCCATAGTGAAACACCTGCATTTTCTGCCAGGCGAGCACCGCCAGCCCGGCACTGAGAACTCCAATTCCAGCGGCACTGGAGCGTGCTACGGACTGCTGAGGGGTCCTGCCACGGCAAAACCAGCTCTGGATGCAGTTTTCTTTATTTCCAGTTCTTTTAGAATTCCTCTCTTGCCTGTTTTCCAACAGGAGCATTTGGCTTTATAAACTGCTTTTGGAAATATTTCATCTCCTTGTTAACACCCAGCTTTCCTCTCTGCTGTGTACAACACTGCAACAGCCACTGCTTTCAAACAATTATTTGATGATTTACAAGACATGAGGATGTGGCCCTTGGGGACCTGGGTTACTGATGGACTGGGCAGTGCTGGGGAATGGTTGGACTCCATTATCTTGGTGGGCTTTTCCAACCTAAATCATTCTGTGATTATTTGGTTATTTCTTTTAACCAATGTGACAGTAACCTCTTAAAATTTTCAAGATGAGCTATACCACACTTCCCAACACTCAAGAGATTTTAGAAGTCATGGCAGGGCTCATGACTGAGCTGACTTTCAGCAGCCTATTCTACTTTTAGGAGGAGGAATTTGTGGCTCTCCCTTCCTCCCTACAGCTACATTGTAAGGTTTCAACTCCTGAACCGCAGAGCCGTGTTAAGAGGAGATGTTCAGGCTCATTAACTACAGAGGAAAACTGAGAAAGATGAAGCTTATACAGGACTCAGCTCCATCTCAGCCCAACTGGAAGCAAGCTGTGGGACCATTACACTGCAAACTCGAGGATGAAAAAAACCTGGAAGTTGCCTCCGAGTGCTCGAGCCTGTTAGTGATGGCAGAACACAAAAGGAAAATAAAAGAGGAATCAACAGGAACAACACAATCAGAGCTACAGCTCTTACTTCCAAGACAACTTAGTGAGAAGTGCTGTTATAAATATACAGAAAAATACTGTATGTATTCATAGTGTCATATAAACATGAAGACAAACTGAGAGTTACCATGACTCAAAATATCACACTGAAGAACACATGAAATAAAGCAAAACTCTTCTAGAAAAGCACCCATTAACAACTGTCTGGAAGCTACATGCAGAATACTAAATAAATGGAAGCTGTAGAAAAGCACAATGTCTCTTCAAAACTAGATCAAGTCTAACTTATATATGTCAATAGACAAGAAACACCAGTTAAGCCTCCACTGGTCCAACCCTCAGTCCTGAATGTCACACACACAGCAGTGCAGTGACTGCTCCCCTCGGGTCAGCAGCAACACTGGACACATGTCAGAAGAGTTAAAAACACATCAAACACGGTAAATTTATCAAAGTATAATAACAATAATGGCAGACAAGTGCTCTGGCTACTGACACAGGCTTTGACCCACTATCACAAATCGTGACAGCTTCAAGTCATCCAAGACAGACAGCAGACAAAAGCAAGGAAAAGTATATTGAGAGTTCATATATATGAGGCAGAATTAAAGACCCTCAGAAGTTATCCATCCTTCTGTGGCAAAGGGAAAGTTTTTAATCACAGAACAGTTTTTCCCCTTTTAAAATATCTCTGGACAAAACTTTATGACCAGAGGATACCAAAAATTACCAGCAAGTTGCTACGCTTTGATGAGACCCAAAAAAACTGAATCAGCAAAATCCATACTATCAAAAACCAGGCATGTGAGCCAACACCTCTGCAGTGCACTAGGAAAAAGAAGATCAATAGATTGAAAAAATGAAAGTGAAGAAATTCAGGGTAAGCAGAAGATGTGGATGCCTTCTGTGGCACCCAGCAGCGAGCCAGCTGCACCAACGGCTTCAGGCACAGGGAAGTCACTGCCAACGTGGGCACAAGAACATGTTTGCAGGGGGAAAAGCTCTCTGATGTACAGCTCACTGGTTCTGGAACAACCTCACTCAAGACAAAGTTTCCTACTGAATAACTGTGAATGTAAAGAGGGATAGGAAAATAAAACATTGTCACACCACAGATGTCCAGTCTGTTCCTTCCCACCACACTCAGTCCTGGTCACGTCACAACAGCAAACCAAAGCTGCACTGGGAAAGTTCAGAGGCTGCAGATAAAAATCAGTGAACACCATAAAAAATTACCTAAGTTTATGTCTTTGGAGCCCAGTGAGTTCCCAGGGTAGACAGTCCCTTCTGAACAGAACCTTTAGGGATTTGGTTGTCTTTTTTTCCTACCAGTACGTCCAATCCCGAAACATCCAGAAGCAATAAGTGGAATGATACTGTAGTTACAGTGTAAAAAAAGAAAATTCCTTTTCCTTTATAGTAATTTACCACTTAAGCAGATTGTTAACAGGACATTAAACGATTTTCATTAAAATTAAACTTTAAACCTCTTCACTTTCTACAACTCAAACTTCTCCTGGTTGTTACACACTCCAGGGAACTACCCGAAGTCCCAAGAAAGTTCAGCAGCAGGACACTGCCAGTTCCTTCACTGCCTTTAGGAAGGGCAGATTTAGTAAGAAAAAACAAATCTGTTTTAACTGATGTAAAAAGGATTTATCATGAATTGATAATCTGCTTATTTTGTAAAATTAAGACACTCTTCAGCATGAATGAAAACGGTAAAAATCCCTGGAAATTAAAGCACCTAATAGACCGTATAAAGCTGGGTTTCAGTTTTCCTAGAGAACCCTGTAACCATACACATACAAATGGTGCTTATCTATTTATACGGAATTAATCAGGATTACCACTTTCATCTTGGCAGTTTCACTGGAGGCTGAAATCAATAGCACTCAATCAGTAAAATATGACTGTTGTTTCCACGCTGCTGAGGAATTTTCTCTATTAAGTACAATTTTGCCTTTTTTAAACTCAATAGCCTCAGGCATTATATTTAAATGTTGGAGGCACAGGGGTGTATTTCATCAGGACAATCCAAAGCAGTACCCCCTGAGTGCCTGGGACTGTTTCCTTTCCACTGGCTGACATCCCAACACTAGCAGAGATTCCTTCTAGGAAACCAGCATTAATTAGTTATTAGCAACAACTCCAGTTGTATCTCCTCATAGGCAATTCCAAGTGACACTTTAGACATTCTGCATCAATAAAACCACTGCATGTTTAGA
The DNA here is from genome assembly GCF_001715985.3 of Manacus vitellinus. Lineage (NCBI taxonomy): Eukaryota > Metazoa > Chordata > Aves > Passeriformes > Pipridae > Manacus > Manacus vitellinus. Next base: position 16,447,482 of record NW_021939189.1, on the reverse strand, counting down.
AAAGTTGGCTACAAACACCTCGGCAACATTTGACACACCAAGTTATCCCCATGAAACTTGTGATGGCACAAAAACTCACTTTCAACCCCCCCCATCACGCTCAAGCTGATGTTGCCCAAGTGAAATGTTTTTATAGCTCGAAAGCAAAGGTTAAGAAACATTTTGTATTGCTCTTTGTGGAGTTTTCCTAAACTCCCACTCCATTTCCACACACTTATCACCCTCCTCCTCTTGGCCAGGCAGCAAACTCCAGTTAGGTGCCTGCAGAGTCTTCAGACCTCTCTGCAAATCTTTGCTTGAGGGTTAATGTCATATGAATCACAAGGGCATTTTATCATCAGGAACAACCAAATACTCTGATTTATACATGGAAATATCTACCATATGTAAGTTCCTTACTCAAACTGATAAGTTGGCAAGAGGTAACTGAGCCAAGGGATTTTTTTTTTTTTTTTAATGACACTCCTTGTTTGCTGCTTTTCCCTGTGATAAACATCAGGCACAGGTGTGTACACACACCCGACAGCTTTTAAACTCAAGTGTTAGTTTACTAGGAAAGCTTCATAAGCCAGTCAGGTAATTTTCTTAGATGACTAATGAAGGTGCAGTGCAAAAGCCATGCAACTTGTCCATATGGAATGGGAATATCAAGCGGAGGGACCGGTGCTCGGCTGGCTCGGGACGTAACCGAGACCTGAATATTTCTGCTCTATTTTTAACCAGCGATATAATTAGAAATAATCAAGGAGCACACACCAAACAGAAACAAATGACGACCTCCTGTTTCCAGGGACCCCAAACGATCCGTGCTCCAGCCTCAGCCCCCCAGGAGGAGCATCCCTGGCAGCAGCACCTGGGAGTGGTTCCCACCCCTCCGGTTCTGGGCACCTCGTGCAGCTCCAGGCCCACCAATTGCTAATTCTGTTCCACCAGGACTTCCCAAACCGGCAGTTTATCCTCTAGCAACAAAATACATATCGATTCCAAGGACTTTGAGAATACCAGGGAGAGACAGAACAAATTTCCTGCCTCTGAATAATCTCATTTGCAATCTTAATGGTGTATATACAGGCTATCACAGCTTTCCTGTTAAAAACTGACACCAACTTCATTTTTATTCCCAATAATGCAATCCTGTATAGATCCAAGTTTATACATAAATCTCAACTCAGTAACAAACAGTTAAGATTCAGCAGTTAGATTTAACAAAACAGGTAAGATTTAGCTTAATTTGATGCTTCTTCCTGATTTTTTTGGTTTTACTCCCTTAGCTAAGTGAAACATTGTCCTGACTCTAAAATCAGTATCTCATCTCACCATATCTGCAGATCAACCAACTAGACTGAAAAACACACTATTGTTTGCAGACACACAAATAAATGAAGTTATACAGCTTTTTTTCCTAAAATAATTCAGCTGCACTCTTTTCTTCTTCAGAGAGCAACGACCAGCTATTTATAGATGGGATCAAATGTCCCTCCAACACACACAGCTCCATACAAAGAACATGGGCTTCCAAATCTGCAACTTCTGCTCATTTATGGCATTTTTATCCACACCAAAATGCCAACATGGTGGGGTTTTGCATTAAAAACACAGCAAGCAGCACTTCACTCCTGACAAGCAGAGCTGGGAGTCTCACAGCTGAAGCTCCACCTGGACCCACAAACTTGGTGTTCCTCTGCCTCTCCAGCCCTCAGCACCAGCCCAAGGAGGCTCTTCCCAACATCCTAAAGAGATGAAGCTTCACCCAAAGCATGGGACAGAAGACGTGGCACTGCCACCCTCACATCTAAAACACCAAGGGGAGCACTTTCATGCCATGGAACGTCTCTGCCTGACTCCCTCTCCTACGAGCAGGGAGGGACTTGCCACAGGATCTCCCCTCCCCTGTGCTGATATAAAAGCATGTGGAATATCCCCTATTTAAGAAGAAATAGCAGCAATCAGGTGGGAAATAGTGTGAATTAAGATGAAGTTCATCCACCACACATGAGTACCTCATCCTCACTGAGAACCAAGAGAGCCTCTCCCTCCCTCTAAAGACCAGGTACAGACACCCTCAGGTAGGGAAAGCCCAGCTCCTGGTCCTCAGCAGGGACCCCACGGGACAGCACCCATGGACACGGCACAAAGGCACCTTCCACAGGAGAGAAAGAGGAGAGGGGGAGTTCAACAGAGATTCCCATATTTTCACAATGATACCTCCAAATTCCTGCTCCAATGAGGGTTTTATTCTGTGTTGTTTCAGCACATCACTCCCCCTTTGCAGACTTAATTCACATATTTGGCTCCAACAGACAGAACTTCACCTGCCAATTTGATTTCCTCAAACCACAAAGGATTGTTTTAAACTAGCAAAGAACAACCAACACAACCATAACACCAGTGAGCTGTCAGGAGAGCAGGAATACCGGAAAAGAATCATCACATGGCAAGATTTTAAACATTAAAAAGTATCTTAGCTGTTACAGGTACTTTGTAGATCTTTGAATCCTACTACAATATTTAAAAAAAAATAAAAAATCTGCTTCAGGCCTGGAATCTGCAAAGCTTAGAGTGTGTAAGAGAACAAATAAATATATTCCCTGTCAACAGGAGTCACCACACATGGTTCCATCAGTAGTGTCCAAAAAGAGAACTACTACAGACATCAGTGCCTAATGTGATTCGAAACAACAATTACACCATTTAATATCAGAGTTTAGCCATTCTTACTTTGCCAAGTTACTAAAAATCACTCATTTGACCAGCGGTTTTATCCAAATTCCATTTGCACAGATCTTTCTCTTAAAATACCAAGATTCAATCAATCTACCCGGGAATTTATTTTTTTTTTTTTAAATCCCAGCATTCAAGCCCAGATTTTCTTTCAAGCTTCCTACGAGCTTATTGCTGGCAAGGAGGAAAAAAGAAGTTACTTTTTAAAGCCAGCATTTGGCAAAACGAGCAGATAACATCGCTGCAAAGCTAGGGAGGCTTCTACGGTATTAATAGGCTCATGCAAGGGCTTTAGAGAAAGCCTTCTCCTGCCTCACCTGGGCCAGACTGCGTTTTCCGTAGCCTATAAAGAACCGGGATTCAATCACGGATCATTAAAGGTAACAATGGTAAAAGGTGTGAGAACGACCGCGGCTGAAACGCTGCCAGACCGCTCGTTTCTGGGCGACTGCGGCAGTTCCCAGGCAAGTTCCCCTCTGCCCACAGGTTGCCGGTACCGAGCCCGCGCCGCC